>NC_034604.1:53134311-53238800 GCF_900095145.1 Mus pahari | reverse complement strand
GAGAGAGAGAGAGAGAGAGAGAGAGAGAGAGAGAGAGAGAGAGAGAGAGTGTTTTGGGGGAGTCAGACCATCTGACTATATTCCCTGAGATACAGAGTCTCTCCCCAAACTAAGCCCTCAGGAAGATCAAGGCTGGCTTTATGGTTGAACAGGTCTGCCCCCAGGCCCTAGGAGAACTGCCAGTGATCTGCCAGACAGGAAACCACAGGAGCTAAAGTCCTGCTCTTTACTTAATGATGAATTTCTCACAGCAGGCTCCTTTGTTCCCAGCCTCATCCATCTCAGCTGCATCACTTTCTCCAATTCTAACAGGAGATAAGTCGTCTGGAGGCATCTTGGCTCAATCAATAACCCTGTTTACCTCAGCCCTTGTCCATCACCACTGACACAGTATGTACATTCTGTCATTCCTCTGGGGGAAAACAAAGTATTAAAATGATTTTAGATGTATCCAAAAATTTTACTGCCCAAATTCTTCAAAGTTAGCATAAACTTCAGGGTTCACAAACTTCGAGGTGGTTATTTAACTAGTAATGTCTCCCTGGTATCCATGTACAGTGGAGGCTGTGATTATTATTATTTTTATTTCATTTTACTTTGATTTTAATTTGAGCTTCAGGCAGCTCTGGGAGAAAGTGAAGAGAACTCCTCTAATGGATTTATTGTCTGTCTCTAAACTGTCAAAACTGTTCACCTACGTAAAGTTGTTCACAACTCTCTTCCATCATTTTTGTCTTCATTAGACATCTTTTCTCTAAATAAGTTAGACAAATGCATCTCCAGTTCCTTAATACATATGAAATATGGCTTCATCCTACCTTTTCTATGTCAACTTATCCATCTAGACACTATTTCTTTATGCAGTCACTATTGTATGCGGAGGGTAACACTGAGTTTCAGGACCTAGCTGTTCAAATGGTAGCTCAACAGCATTGCAAACTGGAAACATTGACTGAAAATCCACATTTCAACAATCTCCAAAAGCTGACTCGTATGCACTAAGGTTGGGAAATCACTCTAAAGACAGTCCCACCTATCAAATTTACAAAGACCATTAATGGAATCTTTAATAGACACGACCACACCCAAATAAAAAAGATGGACATATTTTTCCAAGATGGTTTGACAAGTGGAGATTTTCTGCAAAGTAGAAAAAGGGACTTTCTCCTCTCAGCAGTTATATCTGCATGCCTGTACTCGAGGATACAGGAAACGACATCAAGACAACTTTATACATATTTGCACATAGTGTCAAAGAAATAGGTTTCCAGGGGTAAGGGCAAAAAAGAAGAAAAAAAAGGAGAGTGGAAAAAGGAGAACGAAAGAGGGGAGGAAGGGTATTTTTTAAAGTAGCATCTTATTGGCTAAGAAAGTGTGTGTGTGTGTGTGTGTGTGTGTGTGTGTGTTTCAGAAATGTGACTGTGGTAGGAATTAGTAAGAAACAATATGTGGGGTCTAGAGTATGGTAAAGGCACAGACCACTATGCCTGATGATTCAGTCCAACCTTTCTGACCTATGTGGTAGAATGAGAGAACCCACTCCTGCAAGTTCTGGGGCCACATGCATACATACATGTGCACACGCATGCACACACACACACACACACACACAGAGAGAGAGAGAGAGAGAGAGAGAGAGAGAGAGAGAGAGAGAGAGAGAGAAATGATAGTGCTTAATATTTAAAAGAAAAGCTATGACTCTCGAGGCACTGATAGAACCAAGGTCTCCAAGACACAAGCCTGAGAGAATCCATTTGCCTTGAAAGGTGGGAATTGACAGCAGGCCTCTGTGAAGCACAAGTCAGTGACAGAGATGAGGTCTCAGCACAGTGACATGGAGAGATAACGTGGAGGTGGCATAGAGACTTCTTCCTGAGGCTAGAAGTTCCGCAAAGGCGTTTCACATGCCCATGTAGCAATTACTCATACAAAGAAATCATTTAGAGCAGTGGTCCCCAACCCTCCTAATGCTGAGACCTTTTAATACAGTTCCTCATGTTTTGGTGAACCCCCAAACATAAAATTGTCTCACTGTTTCTTCATAACTGTAATTATACTACTGTTAGGAATCATAATGTAGATCTCTGTGTTTTCCTATGGTTTTATACAAACCCTATGAAAGGGTCATTCAACTACAAATGGGGTCATGACCCACAAGTTGAGGACCTCTGAATTAGGTGTTCAATGAGGTCCATTTTAAAGCTTTAGGTCGGCTTACAAGCAAAGTGATAGCTTGTACCAATGGTTTAGAAACTTGTAAACTATATAAAGATAACAGACAGTGGCAGTAGCAGTCGCTTTGCTACTACACAATCCTGAGCTCCAGCAGGGAAACGTATTTTAAACACACCCATTGGAAACTCAGTTTTGCTATCCGAACAATGAGAAACCCCTTTTTGGCCATACCCATTTTATGTATCACTTTTCATGGTGGACTTGGGACAGCCTTTGTTCCCCACGATTACTTTTTATGGTGTTCCCTTTCATCCTAAGACAGCCCAAGTTTTTCCCTTTCATACTAAGACAGCCCAAGTTTGAAGGTGGAAAATAGTCTTCCTCCTGTCTGAGGGACATCCAATGATATGTTTAGGCCACCACTGGGCTTGTCATGTAATTCCCCTTCCCCAATGTTCACATGAAGGATGAAGGGGGACTTAGGTATGCGATGCTACTGTAGAGTTGACTACCAGCATAGCTAAAGGCCAACACACAATACAATCCCTATTTTGAGAAACCATGGTTATAGAGTTACTTTAGCAAAATTTTTCACTGTGACTTAGGACAAAAAAAAAAAAAAAACTGATGCTTCCTTCTAAAGAAAAGTAATATTTCTTCATTTTAAGCTTACATGCAAGTAAAGGAAAGTTATGCTAATGTGCAAAATGACTACTAAACAATGATATACTGTGTAGCTCACGCCCCATACATCTGCAGATAGACTAGTAGCCTCAGGTTAGTGCTGATGCTATTATTAGCATATGTAGTAATTGGCCCCAGTGGTCAAGCTGATTGTACTCAAAGTAATTGTGTTCATTGTAAGAACATCTTGGCAAATTGTCTTGATAAGTCTAACCTTAACTGAAATCACTGCAAATGCTTTGACCTACACAGATTGAAATCAAAGGTACAATTTCATTACTAATGATCAGAAGTTTGTAGAATACAGCAGTGTTTCTCTGCGTTCCAAGAAAAATCACCTGGAAGCATCAATTTTAGGCAGATGTCCATTCCATTTGATACGAAGTAGCTTGTTAGATATCCATCCTCACTAAGAGAATTTTTGGTAATAAGAGTTAATAATACATTCTTGTAAACTTTTGTAATCACAGAAAATATGAATGGAAGAGTCAGAGCTTTGCTTATTACATGCCAAGATAGGTTGTCTATGAAAGAAACCAGCTAAAATAACTGTTGAAGAGGAGACTTGGGGCATTAGTGTTTTCAGTAGAAGCAGCCAAGGGAAATGTTCTCCATTGGGAATTAGAAAGTCAAGCTTGTATTCCTAGCAGGCAATGAGATCTCAAAGGGACCTCTTGAGTTCTAAGCCTTCCTTTTCAATGTTCCTCCCTCACCACCATCTCACCATCCCATGGTCCCTTAGGGACTGCTGACCTAGCAGTCTCCTGTGCTCCTCTGCAGTCTTGCACCCTGCTTGCAATCACTTTCCCACTCTTAACAGTTCCTTGTGTCTCTCCACCCCAGCCTCAGTTTCCATACTCTCCTGGTGCAGATTCGTGCTCCTCTATGGATGCTTCCTCACACCACTGTGGTAAATTCCTAAACTCTCCTCAACACACGCTCATCCAGCTCCACATGAGTGACAAAGGCTGACAGAAACTAAGACATTCTACAAGAACTATGGTGCTTTTTATTCTCTTAACTCTCCCTTAAATACTGCCTAGGCCTTTGACCTTAAAGTGATACCAGGTTTCCATATAAGTGGCAAAAGTCAACATGTCCAATGTTTTAGTACAATAACACATGAACTCTTAGATAATTTATGCTAAATTGGAGAGGTGAATTTTTCCATCAAGGTAAGGCAGCCAAGTTGCTTAAAATTCTGCTGACTGGGCCTTTCAAAGTCTAGCTCGTTTTGGCTTAGAGAGGTATGCCATATATCCTGACCTTTACTTCTTGCACTGGCTTGGGTGACCACAGAAAATCTATGAAGCAGCCAGCTGTCCATTTCAAGAGGTGATGAACTAATGAAATCAGGAAGAATCAGTCTTGTTTGAGTCAATCAATCGCCCACTGAGAAAGAATGATTCTTCCCAGCCAGTATATTGACTATAACAAACAAGAAAAGAAAAGCATGCAGCTGTTAAGCTTCTTGTTCATACTGCTGAAGTAATAGAATGAATACTGCCCATACATCTTCCTAATGGTTGATGCATTTGAACACCTATACAGTCTATAAGAGCAATCGGCAAGAATTAGATATCAGATATAAAAATATCAGATAACATGCTTTTTAAATGTGGATAGTTTATTCTAATTTTGAATACAGTGTTTATAGCCTAGTCTGAAAGAGAAGGTCACATACTCCATCTTTGTCCCATTTGTATGAATCTTAATTTAATGGCCAATTAAAGCTTTGGCAGCAGAAATCTCCTATTTAATGTCAGACATGTTCTTGCCATTTGGGTCAAATGTCTTAAAACTTCTGAGAAGGAATTTCCAAAAATAATCCTGGGAGACAAATAAGGGAATCATTAGAGAAATTCAGGAGAAGAAGGGAATCTTGATAGATTTGAGCCTCTTTTCCAGACTTGAGCACCCTTTAGACCAAGTACGAGACGTTCTAGAGCCCACAGAGTGGAAGAGAAGCATCTTTGAGGTATTAAGGAAGTAGCCTACAGGAGGCTCTGCCAGGTGCTTCAGGGAGGATGGGACAGGCTGCCTTCCTTAGACTGTCCAAAGAAGAGCCAAGGACAATGTCATTCTAAAGAGTAGCTCTGATATTAGTGACATGATGTCGTGGACAAAACCCACACCAAGTATTATTTAGCACTAAGAGTTTCCCACACCTTGTTCTCTGCAGTCTGAAATCCATAGGATAGCTGGTAGCATCCAGGGACTTGAAAAAAAAAAAAAAAGGACATTAACCCATAATAGACAATAAGTCTTTAAATTAGTAAAATCTAAACAGAGCCTTGCAAAAGTAAGTGCTACAGGAATAGAAAAGGTGGCTGGGATTGCTGGACAGGCAGATAGAGAACAGCACAGTAAGCAGTCACATCCTGGACCTGAGATTCAAACTGTAGTCATCTAGAGATATAGGATGTCAAGAGGAATGGCAGAAAGTATTGAAAACACAAGAAACACTATTGGGATGGTGGAGAAAAAAACATGCAACACTTTTTTAGGAACCTTTTTCTGATATACTACTATAGTCGAGATTGTATATTAAAACTAGAACAACAAACCTTAGTTATGTTCAGGAGATAAGTATGTGCTCCATGTTTGTGGAAATAAAGAAAACAAACCAAAAATAAGGCATTAAAACCTTGCTCTAGAAATAAGTTTTTGAGATTTCAGTCAAAAACAATGTATAAGTTTGCCAATTATAACTTTTCCTTTTCTTAAACCTATGTATTTACTTTGCCTGTGTTCATGTGTACATGTGTGTGTTCATGTGTTAGGTATTCATGTGTGTGTTCATATGTGTGCACACATATGAAAAGGAGAGAGGACAACTTTGTCGAGCTGCTTCTCTCCTTTCATGGGTCATGGTAATTGAACTCGGGTCCCCAGTTTAAACGGTAAGCACTTAAACATACTGAGCTATCTCACCCGTCCTCCTATGTAATATGTCACCTCATTGTGTAAGACTGATAATTAGGAACAAGCCCCACCCAAACCGGTCAAACCATTGTAATATTTCCATAATTAATTTTCTACATTTTGGGGTCACTGTTGTAATAACACCGTGCGTACAAGGTAGAGTTCTTTAGGAACGCTTTAAAATGTCTCAGTTACATCTTCCTAAGTGACATCTACAGATCCTGCCGAGGGTTAATGGATCCAGTTCAGAGGGTGCAGTAGAACAGTGGCATCTTCAGAGGTGAACTAAGGACAGAGGGTTCTGCAAGGCCGCATGGCAGGACAAAGACAGGTACGCAGAGGGAATTAGAAGATTATGTCTTGCAGCCTGAAAGTTGGGATGACACTGTGAGAGACAGACAGACTGGAAGGCAACCCTGAAGACATTTTAAAAATGGAAAGGGCAATCTAGAAGGTGACACTTGCTTCAGGAGGCTCTAAATGAATCAGATTGTGGTCAGTTAATTCACTATTGCATTTGTCAGATAATTCCATGGCATTATGTGTTAGGTATGTGCTAGTTACATTACAAATACTAACTTATCAGTTCTCAAAACAGCAGCATGAAATGGGGACCATTATCAAGTGGGTGCAAAATAGAAACTAAAATGTCTATTTTATACCTTTGTAACTTCCCCTACAAACTTTGGTTTCTTAAGGAGTCAGAAAAAACAACATCCAAGAGACTTTCACTCCATTATCCACAACTGTAAATACCTCTCATGCCTTCTCTGTATTCCAACCATCGTCACTTGGATGACTTACGTCCTAATCCTCTAGTTGGGAAACACTCTAGCTTTTTACTGTCCATGGAAGTTAATATCAAGAGTCACATTTAAGACATGTAAGGAAAACTGTTTACAGTGTTGTGTTGGTAATTCCAGCACTCATGAGGTTGAGGCAGTAGGATTTTAAGTTTGAGGGCAACTGGCTACTTAGCAAGACTATGTCTTAAGACCGTATTTCAGTCTCCTAGTGGAAGACCATTAAAGAGTAAATACATAAATATCACCTGAGCTTATAACTCATATTTCATTGTTCCCTTAAATGCATTTCTATCATTTTCTTGTGTAGTTTTAATCACATTAGATACAAAGTGCAGAGCTCCTTATTTGGGCTTTAATATATTTCACTAGTTTAGGATAATGCATGTTACAATAATAATGACATTTACAGAAGCCATCACTTGAGGTTTCAGTCCTACACCCATAATAAGCTTGTTCAATCTTTTTTTTTTATGTAAACCATTTACTGCAGTGAAAAAGAAGAATATAAGTAAAACTCCTGTCTCATGAAGTGATTCAGCATAACACACTCAGAGAAAGACCATTTCCCACGCCCAAACACATAATGAAATTCTTGAGGTGGCACCGGTAAAATTAGGGTATAACTTGAAATGTTACACTTAATAATCCATATTGGTTCAAGGAAAAGAGAACTGTGTTACTTTCCTGCTTTTTAACAATAATTTCCAACAGGAACAGGATTTTAACACGGTGGAGGCTTCGTATGTATCCATTGTAAAAACAAGGAAACAATCACGGCTGACAAAAACACTAGTAGTTTGGACTCCCCTTCATATCTGTCTCTCCTACTATTTCTGGGAGGCACTGGACTTAAGGTTCGACTAGAGAATAGTCCACACACGGACACGTAATGCAGGAGGAACGGACCCCACACCTTTTGGATACCTAATCTGCCAAGGTTTGTAGAGAAGGGTGTGCATGCTTCGTAAGGGCCACGCCTTTATGTTGTCTTATTTCATTCTGAGTTATTTATTTTATATAAAGAAATTTTGTTGGCTGAATTTAAAATGCTATTTCAATATATCCATTCTACTCCTCAGTTTAAATAACCATTGTTATTTATTCTAAAAGATACTACAAAGCACACAGAATAACATTCAACATCCGACAGGCACCAGAACACTTTGTTTAATAAGAATGTGGGAATAATATGAATTTGAGGCAAAAATATGATAGGACATGTTATATTTACCTATTTTTTAATCTTAGATGCACTGTAAGAATTATCTACGATTTCATCACTTGTTATCACCCGTTATGAACACCATCTGATAGTCAGCCCCATGTTTTTACACAAAATTCTCTGATATAAAAGTATGTAAGATTCTAATAGCATGATTCATGATTACAGAATTCTAAATATACCTCTTATCCCAATACAGCTGCAGAAGAGCTAATACTACTAGCTTAAAATATGACTTCTAATTATCTCTAAATATTAGCTACAAATGGTTCCAGGATAGTAATTATCTGCATTATATTGGTAACTACTGTGTGATTTACCCAGAGGAAAAGGGAATGAGGATAAATCAGAAAAGAAGGATAAAACCCTATTGGGGTTTTGGTTGAAAAAGTGAATGTGGCATCTCTGTACTTTCATTCATTAATTTCTTCTTATTTATTATTTTGCTCCCATGTTCTCCATTTCTCCTCAGGAATGCAGCAGCAACTGGTTCAGTTTACGCAGGAATGGGTTGTGTTAAGTCACTGACTGAACTTAGGCAACAGCTTCATGAGGTTTGCAAAAAAGTGCATCCTCACTTACAGAAAGGGAGCCAAACACTTCCCTTCAGCAGAGATGAGCCTCGGAATCTCGGCCAAGTCATTGAGTCCCCAGTTGTGGTCCTTGAATCTGTTTCATCAGATTCCTTGGGAAACCATTAGTTGTGATTTACTAGACAAAAAAAGCTTGCAGTGACAAGAACTGAAGCGATGCAGCCTGCCCCAGGCTTCCTGATCAGAGAAGTGTTGAAAGATCCTGGAAGTTCACAGCACACCTAGAAGTTTCTGGATATTTTCTTGAGGTTTGTCTAAAAATGAATGCCCAGGAGAGTGATTTTCCTGTAAGTTCAGAAGTGACTTTCAGTTTCTAATGGAAGTTTCTCACGTGAGAAATTGCTAGAATACAGGTATTTAGACCCACAGACTCCTAGCACTTCAACAACTTTGGGTGATGTCTGAGGATTTGCATTTCCAAGTCTTCTGGTCTGAGCATGCTGGTGACTATAGTTGAGCCAACTATTAAATATGCTTCCTGATACCTAGTGATCCCATGTATATGTTCATTAAAAGAAAGTGAAATCAATTGTATGTTATATTTTACCCACTACAAACTCATTGCACATATGGAATCTGATAGCATTTTCTTTCTATATAACTGAAAAATATCATGATAATGTATTGGGTCCTGAACATGGTAGACTATTGGATTCACCTCGTAACTAAATATGACTAGTTTCAATTTGGTTTGATCTAGCCAGAAATCTATTTGTTAGAGTACCTCAAGTGCTTTCTAAATAATTCACCAGGAACTGTTACCTTCATCTATGAATAGACAAAATGCTTCCAGAATAAAATATGTGGGATCTGTTGTTTCATACCACAAGGAATCATTGAATAAATCACATTTCTCCAAGCATATACAGAAATGTTTAAATACTTGAGCTGATTGTCAAATGTGTTTACAAATTTAGCAACAGCTGGATCTTGACATATCTAAGGCTGTGAAACAACCCCTACCCCTATAATAAGGTTCTTAAAATATTCATTTTTCAGTAACCTAATATAGTATAGTATAGTACAGTATAGTATAGTATAATACAGTATAGTGTATGGAAAAGGGAATTTTAAATCAATGGCTACTTTAATAGCTAATTCTTCAAGTCTGGCTATGCTTTTAAAATACAGTATGGCAGATTCTGATCATTGAGGATTTAACATTATTAGTTGCCCTTCCTGTAGGCCCATGTCTATGTAGATTTGTGCTTTAATGAATCACATATGTAAAGAACTCAGGTCATGGGGTCAGGAATGATACCCGAACTTACATAAGTAAGTGAGCCTTGCTCACAGAGCAACAACTATTTTTATACCAGCACACATCAGTTTCTCAATGTTAAAAACATGGACATTTTAATATAAATAACAGCCAACATGTAAGAGATTCAATTCCAGTGGAAGCTGAAACAGTTGCAATATCAGTGAATCCAGGACACACGCCCAGTCCCCAGGGAGAGCAGAATTATCACACCACTTCCTATTCTTAACCTCAGATTCTTGGAATCAAATTTGAAACTATTCCTATTGAAGACATAGATAACATTTAAACTTCATTTTACTGGGTTTAACAGGCTTCCACGTTAATGAAGTACAGAGAAATTCATAGCATACTAGTGATGACCTATTTTACATTCACCAATCTGGGGTAGAAAATGTTTATGTCATCAGTGTTTTTATATATATATATATATAAAAACACTGATGACATATACTTCTCTGCCCTAGATATAGATATCTCAACATGAAATCAATATGCTTTTCAACTACATTGAAATAAACATGTATGTGAATATCCATCCATTATGGGGACTGTCTCCCAAAGGCTCAAAGCAGATCTTAGTCATGACTGAGTTTCATATACGGTCATTATAAGAAGCCTACAAGCAAAAGGAAAGCCACAGATACCAAGATGATTTCTGTGAGTTCACCTTTGGGGAGTGGTTAGAACATGTTTCTTGGGAATTGCATTTGTGCTATCCATAGCTGCTCCTGGTGTGTACTGCGGTGGACGTAACAAGAGATGGAGACAACCAGGCAGGCAGGATTTGTGGTTCTTGATAATCTGCCCATCTGCTACATTTCTTTTAGTAGGGAAGAAACAGAACTTTAATCAGATATGTACTAAGATATTAAGTGAAACATACTGACAACTATATAAAGAACCCCATTACGTCATAACTTACATTAAAAGTCACTGCAGATCCCATGGTGGGAAATCCTGTTTTGACTACTGGTAAGAAAGCAAT
Organism: Mus pahari; assembly: GCF_900095145.1. Classification (NCBI taxonomy): domain Eukaryota; kingdom Metazoa; phylum Chordata; class Mammalia; order Rodentia; family Muridae; genus Mus; species Mus pahari. The sequence goes on along the minus strand of NC_034604.1, from coordinate 53,228,146 downwards.
GATGCTTCCTTCCTTTTTTCTTTCCTCTCCCTCATCCCCCCCCCAACTTTCCTTTAAAAGAAAAAAAAAGAAATCTTACATTAGTTAAATTGTGTATGCACCTGTGCATATATGTGTGCTTATGTATGTGTGTGTGTGTACGTGTGTGTGTGTGTGTGTGTGTGTGTGTGTGTGTGTGTGTGTTAGGAGCACACCAGGCTTATGTGGAGGCTGAAGGGCACATCATTTGGAATTGGTTCTTTCCTTGCATTATATGGATTATGATATCAGACTTAGTGTCTTTACCATTTGAGTACTCTTTCCAACCCCTCTTTCTGGCATTTTGAGACAGGATTTTACTATGCAGTGCAGGCCAGCCTTGAACTCATGATAATCTTCCTGCCTTAGATCCCGAAGTTCTGGGATTCAAGGCCCATGCCATCACAGCTGGTGGCATATTTCTCTTCCTTGGAGTCATCACATGTTGCTTGGGATCTCTATTTCTAGAACTGATGTATCTTGTCTTCTGTACCTTGGAAGGGGTGGTCTTACAAGCTTATCCAGACTTCTCTTTTCTCCATCATCCCTGCTACTTACCTCATACCCAACCTCCAGCACATGCTGCATTCTTTTCAAGTCACCTTAGTTTGAAAAGCACACCGTTACTATGAAGTGCAATGATGTGAGACTCTTAGCCAGGATAGAACCTAAGTCTGAGTGAACACACAGCACCTCTCACAATCAAACACTTTGCAAATTCCCAACTAGTATTGTCTAATACATCTGTGTACAAAGGTTTACATAGAACATATGTACATGTTTTTTAAATTTTTCCTCTCTTTAGAATATGACAATCTGTTCTTTATGAAAAAGCTATTGAGTGCTTACAAAATAGAATTTATATTCCAATTAATGAGGAAAAATAAGACTACTGAAATTTGGAAGTTGAGAATAACCTGCCTTTGAAGATTACAAGTGTGTATTTGTAATAAACAACCCAACGTTCCTCTTGGCTGGATGTAAATTCAAAAGCATTTGTTTACTTTTCTCTTTCTTAAAACCCTTTGCTGAAAGTGCTTTAACTTGTCAAGAACTGACATTCTCAAATGTCCTCCTCAGACTTATAAGAGATCACCCCCTAGTGGAAATGAGGCACATACTAGGGTGTTTGTGTGCCCTGCTGGGAGAGCTTCAATGGAAATCTATGCTTATGTCCTAAAGCAAAGGAAGAGAGGATTTTGAAAGCAAAGGGTTTTTAAGGTACAAAGAGTTCTTGTCTTTGTAAAAAGATATTAATGATCAGCATTCCTTGGACCTAACAACACTTAGTTCCTTAAGAACCTTTTTATATTTCATTTTCAGGTGGTAATATACCAAATAGGATAGAATATGAAATATATGCATGGTAGATTTGATCTTATTCCTGCCCCAAAATCTTGAGAGTATAAGACAGAAGAGTGAGACCCATGCTTTGGATTCTTTGAGTCTACAGGTACAATAAATTGAACAAAACTATGAAATCTTATTTGCCTCATACTGATTAAATGTGTTATGCCAAGTCTATTCTTGGTGCTTAAAATGTTATTACGTTAATAAGATTTAAGTATACTAATTGCTGCATTATTATCTCTCCATGAATCCATTTCAAGTTAATATTATGTATGAATATCCTAACAGAAGCCTAAAGAGTGAGTTTTCAAAATGTAGTAAAAGTTTAATCACATTTACAAAGCAAATAATAAATTCAAGCAAGCTTCACATTAATGTCATAATTCTACATAAATATAATGCAAGTTTATTATTGTATATATTTTTAACAATGTTTCATAGATTAGATTAATTAATCAATGCATTTTCTATCTTGATTGTAAATGTTGCTCTGAAAATAAAATGTTAAAGTTAGAATTTAGTTGAATCAGAAATCCCTACTTAAAAAGAAAAATGAAAAGAGCTTACGTTTTACAGAGACTCTGGACTTAGGCATAAAAGGCACAATATACAATGCACACAGCAGTATAATTATGTAAGGCATGAATACAGAATATGATTTATAAGGGTTCTATAAAATTATGATTGGAGATTCTAGAGAGCACATGGTATTTACAGGAAACTTCAAACATATTAATCATAGATATAAAGATACATGTTTATTTCCTCATGTAATTTGTTAAGTGAAGTTTGGCAAGGATTTTTAAATAAGTTGCCATACAATAGAGTAACTCAATAACTAAATTAAAATACTAATTCCTCTAATAAGGAGTCAACTGTCCCTCCTTTTGCTATTTGGATTCTTCAGTTCCCTGGATTGTAAAATAGTTATCATGTACCTTTTGTCTAATACCTACTTATAAGTACATACCATGCATGCTCTTTTGAGTCTCGGTAACCTCACTCAGGATGATATTTTCTAGTTTCATCCATTTGCCTACAAAATTCATGATGTCCTTGTTTCTAATAGCCGAGCAGTATTCCATTGCACACCACATTTCCTTTCTCTTCCAACAAGAAGCCACAACTTTATTAGTGATAGAAACAGTTCAGATTTTAAACCAAGATGTAGTTCCACTTTTCAAACAATAAGCAGGGAGGGGAGGGGGGTGTTCTTGCTGTCAAATAGTTTCACTGCTAACTCGTAATAGTATTTACAATATTGTTACTGTTGTTTTTCAGCACTCTGACTGCCTTTTCTCTTGATACATTTGCTGGTGGCATGACCAATAACATGTCCTTAACTTTCGTACCCCTTTCATCAACCTCTGTCTGTTTGCTCTCTTGTACAGTTGGAGCCTGAGTGTTTTCTTGAATGTTTGAAACAGCTTCATCTTGACCTTTGCACTTCTCAGCAGCTGCTAATTGTGCTTGCTGAGACAAATCTTCAATCTTGGCTTCCCCCAAAACTATGTAGGTATCTGAAGCTGGGCTCTTGTAAACATCTGGGAACCACATTTTCTTTATCCATTCTTCAGTTGAGGGACATAGATACCAAAGGTGGATGGAGGGAAGGACTTAAGTGAGAGAGAGGAGGATTCAGGGAGCAAGGATGGTGGATCAAATGTAGAGAGAACAGGAGAGAGAGAGAGAGAGAGAGAGAGAGAGAGAGAGAGAGAGAGAGAGAGAGAGAACAGAAATTGACAAAGGGGCATCTCTAGGATGTGCCAGAATCTGGGACAGGGAAAGGGACCTAGGATGCTATAGTGGCAACTCTAGTTGCAACTCCTTGTACAGCCACTTCCTATAGCCAGCTAGGCCTCTCAGAGTAGTGATAAGGACAGCAACCCACCCACAAAACCTTTGGCCTGCCTACAAGATGTGCAGGATCAAAGATAGAGCAAAGACGCAGGGAGTGGCCAAACGATGACTGACCCAAATTGAGACCTACTCCATGGGCAAGAACCAATCCCTAACACTATTAATGATACTCTGATATGCTTACAGACAGGAGCCTAGCGTAACTGTCCTCCAAGATGATCCAACCAGCACCAATGGAAACAGATGCAGAGATGCAGAGCCAAACATTAAATAGAGCTCAGGGAGTCTAGTAGAAGAGTTGAGAAGAACTGAGGTACCCGAAAAAAACAGGGTCTCTACAGAAAGGTCAACAGAGAGCCACCAACCATACATGAGCCGAACAGAAGTCCCCTTCATATATGTTGCAGAAGTGCAGCTTGGTCTTCATGTGGGTCCCCCAAAACCTGAAGCAAGGGCTGTCTATGAATTTATTGCCTACCTGTGGATTCTGTTCCTCTAGCCGAGTCACGTGGTCTGGCCTTAGTAGGAGAGGATGTGCCTATTCTTTAGTGACTTAATGTGCCTGGTGGAGGGGTGCTTCTAGGAGGAGAAGGTAAGGGGAAGTGGGAAGAGGATCTGGGTGAGAGGGTCCTTGGAGGAGAGGAGAGGCTAATATTGGGATGTAAAGTGAATAAATAAATTTAAAAAGAATATGAATTCTTGCTCCATCTGTCTCACATTAATATTTGAGTACAACAAGCACTTCAAGGGAATATCTGAAAGTTCATTGCAAGTTATTACAAAACTCTCAGGTGTCATTATGGTTATAGTCAGATGGTGAGAAGTTTTGATAATAAGAATGATTTTTCCTTAGGGTGTGCCAAAAAGACCCTACTAGCCTTTGGGAATTCTGGCTGAATAATGAGAGTACACAATAAGTTGGCTAGTCTTCATTTGGTAAAGCAAAAACAGTGGTGAGTAGCGTAGTCAATTGATTTGTGAAACAGTAGTAAGAAGCACAGAAGAAAGTGTTACCTTGGACTTGGTATGCAGAATAATGGCAACTAGAGCTAACTACCAAACTGACCTGACTTGACTGACTTAATATCATTAGACATTATGCTGTATCTATTTCAGCAGTTTTGACTCCTGACTATGTGATTTATTGTCTCTATGGCAAAGAGACATTCAACCATAAACATTCAGTACTATAGAGGAGTGAAGTTAGTGGCTGTCTAAGCTGATGACACACTTTAAAAAGCAATGTGTGCGTGTGTGTGTGTGTGTGTGTGTGTGTGTGTGTGTGCGTGTGTGTGTGTGCGTGCGTGTGCGTGTCCATGCGTGTGTGTGTGTGTGTGTGTGTGTGTATGTGTGTGTGTATAAAGCTGAAAGAAAACAACTCACTTTCAATTTTATTTTAATATCAGCATTACTCCCTTAAGTAGCAGTACATCAGCCCTCTATGGAATGTTTAATTGCTATGAAAGGATTCCAAGCAACTCACCTTCATCTCTAACTATTCAATATTCATTTTGCTGAGCCAGGAGGAGCTGTGGGCTACTGTTATTAACATTAGCTTTTATAACACTGTGCAGAGGCCAGAAGAGTTTATACTTTATATCACACTGAGTGGTAAAACTAATTCAGGCAGATGAATATTTGTTTCTACAGAAAGAGAGTAAAGTCAAGGCCATTATCCAGATCCCACAAGTTACACAAGTGACACTCATGTTTCTTCAGTAATCACAATGTTAACTAAAATCCATCATCAAGATTATGATATAAAACCATACCAATAACATGAGTTACTAATATTTTAGTAAACAGTCTCAGATCCTTCAAAAACTGGGTATAAAAACAGAATTGGACCTTTATGGGGATAGAGTGATAATTATTGTTATTCAGCAATAACTTTTTAAAGGATGATCACAGTATAAATAAATGAAAAATTAGAATATGGCATATATGTACAATGGAATTTTATGGAGCCAAAAGAAAAAATGAAATCATACTATTTCCACTCAAATGAATTTAACTACCTACATGTTATTATGGCAAATGAAATAAGCAAGAGCCAGGAAAATAAGAAAAGGAAGCTGTGTTAACGTAGTAGGAAATAGAGAGAGGCTGGAATATAACTGTGGGAAGATGGAACCATCTGGAGGCGAAGAGCGGGGGGGGGGAGTGAGAAAGAAGAATGGGTGAAAAGAAAGGATAATCATATATGTTCTATCATGTAGGGGAAGACACAATGATGAAATCCATTACTCCATGTGCCAACTTAAACTGCCTTGAAGTTATAAAGCATACATTCAGGAGAAAACATAGGCCAAGAGCTTTTTTAATAAGTCTGGTATTCAGGTGTCCCAGCCCATTTAGTAATAAAGGATGTACATGATGCAGTTAGTGATAGATATTATAACTTTGATAGCAATGGCTATAGAGATCATAAATCTATGTCTATATACAGACAAGCTCTACCAATGAGTCATAGGTCTGTGAATATTCAAGTAGATGGCGTTAAGTCATACCAAGGACAGGTGACATTGTGCTCCATTCCTTCCAATTCCTACTCACTTCTATTCCACTTCACTTTCTGTCATAGAGCTTGATCCCAGATCAATCTCACACAGTGTTCATCATCACTAGAAATTAGGGAAATGTAAATCAAAACAAATTTGAGATTTTATCTTACCCTAGTCAGAATGGTAAAGATCAACAAAACAACTGGCAGCACATGGAGAAGGGATGTGAAGAAAATGGAACCTCATTCCCTGTGATAGGATTGCCAACTGGTGCAACCACTCTGCAAATCAGTGTAGAGAAATCTCAAAAAATAAAAAGCTAAATATAAATCTTCATTATGACCCAACCGTACGACTCTTTGGCACATGCCCAAAGGACACTCCATCTCCTCCCCAGACACTTGCTCAGTCATGTTCGTTCATAGTAGCTAGGAAATGCAGGCAACTTAAATGCCCTTCAACTGACATTTATCAAGGAATAATGCTTTAAAATACATGCTTTAGAGTACTATTAAGCTATGACAAAAAATAAAATCATTAACTTTTCAGGGAAATGGAAGGAGCTAGGGAAGACCACGCTGAGTTAGGCAAACCAGACTTGAATGACATGCCACGTGTTCTTTCTCATTGGAAGCTCTAGCTCTAAATCTTCAGATGTGAGTACACATCCTGAAGGAAATTTAGAAGGCAGCGAAAAGTTAAAAACGACCCCTTGGCAGTGTGGGAGTGGGGTGGGGAATGGTAGAGAAGGGGAGAGCAGAATGCAAGCAGACTGAGAGAGAAAATGGAGAAAATATGGGATTCTAACTAGGAAAGGGAGAGAGAGAAAGACATATTAAGGAGAGGATGGTAAAATAACAGCAAAGATGTTTCAACATGTCAAAAGGAATCATACCCTTATGGTCTACATAAAAGCATAACACAAATACACACTCACATACTCACACACTCATTTTCTTACCCAACATCAGGGATAAACAGCCCTTTTTGAGATGTTAGTCAGGGTTACTTGAGAGAGTCCTAATATATTACAAGGTATCACTAAATCTCTCTCTCTCTCTCTCTCTCTCTCTCTCTCTCTCTCTCTCTCTCTCTCTCTCTCTCCCTATTGTCATTGGTTGTCCCCAGGAAGTGAAAGTTAAGTCCCCATTGCTGAAGTTACCAGTAGCTCTTGAGATACAACTGACCAGAAAGCCTTCTCCTCAAGGACTAGATTCTATGTTACCAGAAGAAACTTTGCAATTTTTCCAAAGGAGGGAATCAACCAACAGTCCTATCCAGCTATGACACCTACAAACCACAACCAATAACCAGCATGATACAATAACTTTAAGGATGCAGTGGCAGCACGGATACCTTGGTGGTCCACAACAACTCTCTGATTGCATTTAAGACTCATCCAAGAATAGGGAAAACATGACTGGTACTGGAAACCCAGCCATCTACCCAGAGAGCTAGAAAATCTGGACTTGGAGGAGAACCTACAACAGCCATTTCACTAACTCAGCAAAATCCCTTCCCACATTCTAAAAATTATTCCTTATATCCACAGACATCCCTCCTGAAGGAAAGTTGTGTTTGTGACAGAGACCATTAAATAATACCACAACCAATTTAAATGCAGACTTGTAGGGCCCAGCCACAAAGGATATGTCTACCAAACATCTCCCACAACTAAGGCTTGGGAAACATTAAGGAATAGGGGTCAGAAAGATGGTAAAAGTCAGGTGATTATGGAGTTGTGAGATCATGACTTCTAGTAACAGTGGAAGTTACACCCAGTCTCACCAACCTGCTTAATATGCTGAACAAGTACAGCAACAATAGATGCTGAAATAGTATGGATTCTTCTCCTTTGCTGGTGGAGGTCAGAAGCCAAAGCCACAAAATGCTTCACTGATAAGATTGATCATTTGCATCATTAGGAATTTAGTAATTTAGGAATGTCAACAATTAACAGATGGTATCTTATGACATTTAAAAGCTTCTGCACAGCAAAGGAAACAATGAAGTTAAGAGACAACTAACAAAATAGTATATAGTCTTTGCTAGTTATGCATCTGATAGAGGATTAATATCTGGATCACCCACAGCATTTAAATACCAAAATAAGAATAAATCAACCTTCTGTGTGGTGGTGACACATGCCTTTAATCCTAGCATTTGGGAGACAGATGTAGTTAGATATCTGAGTTTTGAAACTAGACTGTTTTACAGTCAGTTCCAGGAAAGCTAGGGCTAGATAGAGAAACCCTGTCTTGGAGGAGGAGGAGGAGGAGGAGGAGGAGGAGAAGGAGGAGAAAGGAAGAGGAGAAAGACGAAGAGGAGAAAGGAGGGGAAGGAGGAGAAGGAAGGAGGAGGAGGAGAAAGAGAGAGAAGAGGAATCAACCCAATCAATGATGATGTAAAGACAATGAAATGAAATAGACCAACAATCCTCCAAAGACAAATAGAACCAGTAAACATTGAAAAAAAATAAACGCCTAGTGATCAAACAAATGAGAATTAAAACCACACTGAGACCTTACTTGGTGAGAATCTCTGTCGATAATAAAACAAGTAAATAATGCTGGTGAGCATGCAGACTAAAGAGAATTCTTACATACTGCTGACAGAGATGTAATTTAGTTTATTAGTTTAGCCGCTATGGAAATCAGTTTTGAGATTACTTATAAAATAAAAATAGAGCTACTGCAAGACTGAGCCATACCCTTCCTGAGTATATACCCAAAGGACTCCACATTAGCATAGCACAGATATATGTGCTTATCAATGTTTATTGAAGCAGTACTCACAATAGCTAAACTATAAACCCAATATTGGTACCCAACAACAGAGGAATGTTTAAGAAACATACAAGCACACACATGGGCGCACACACACACACACACACACACACACACACACAAACACAAACACACACAGTATGATTGTTTTCAAACATAAAATAATATTATTACTTGATTTTATATAAAGATATAAAATTGTATGTATATATGACTTGAAAACTGAAGAGAACCTGTCTGATGAGATAAATGGTGTAAGTAAAAAGTGGAACTAAAGAGGGTAAGGTAAAACGAGAATATTCTCAATGTATGATATACATTTCTAAAATGATGTATGGCCAAGAACCACATTTAATGAATATTCATGAATGAATATAATATGCATAAACTATTTTTAAGTGAATTGACTGAAGTCCACCTGGTAAAGACATTGCTGAGCTAAGTGTGATGTAAAATTAGCTCACAATACTCAATTGACTCCTTGCAGTGCCTGGAGCCATAAAACAGCATTATCAAGAGCTCTTTGCTAGTAGAACCTGGAGACTCTCATCCTGGAAACTCTCAGAGATAACACCACTTGGGCTTGTTTGTTTTGAGATGGGAAAGAAGAGTCCCAGTTACATACAAGTTCCAGATAGTCACAATGAAAATATTTTCATGAAATTTGTTTAAATGTTTATTTGGAAAAAAAAATCCCAGCATGCTCATTATCAGGGTGATGTCATCCTATAGTTAAATATATGTAGGCAATCATTGACACTTTAGCAACATAGTGCCTGATCTGAAACTTTGCATAAGCCCAAGACTAGTTTTATGTTTGATCTTGACCTGGGATATTTTGGCTAAGATTCAATGATATGACAGTGGTGGTAACAAAACTTAAAACCAGTGATTGCAGTTACTTTAGAGAACTCTATCAGAATTGTAACCATAGTCAAATTGCTTCAAATGTAAATATAACTCAAAGTACCTAGTGAGTAGCTGCTATATAGAAATTTGCATGATATGACAGCATAGCTATAAACTATTTTCAGACTAGAAGAGCCTGAGATTAAGTTATGCTAAATTCCATGCACTTTATTCCAGGAATGTGTTACTTTATGCAGGACGCTCTGAGACAAATAAGAAGTCTGTCTGTCATCCCTGCATATAGTTGACCTCAAGTGACTTGGAGAATTGCTAGTAAGCACAAATGCCAGTGTAAGGTATTAGGTTAGTATGAAGGTCCCCTCACTCAGGAGTCACCTCTATCTCAAATTTGCACCCTCCCAGCAAGAGTGAAATATTACCCCAAACAACTGGTATTTTAAATAAAGCAGTACTTCAGAGCACTTATATTAACATGTTCACATTGTTTTGAAGAGAAGAGGAGATCAGGCCAAAGGGAAAGGGAGGGGAGTGCACACCCAAGGTTATTGTCCAGAAGTGACTCATACCTTACTTTCCTGATTCTGATATTCATACTTTTCAGTTCTAATTTACTGCCACACTGCTGTCAAATTAATTGTCTCCAAACTACTAAGGCCACTCTATCCAAGCATCAGGAATATTTTCTTTGACAGTCTCCTCTGTCTATCAGTTGAGGCTCTGATGACCTGACCTTGCCTGACCTGTCTTACATTCGTGTTCTTGACGACACTTTACAATGTGCCTTTTCCTTATGATTTCGCTCTTTCACATTGGGCTGGATAGTTACATGTCAACTTGACACAAGTTAGAGTTGTCTTAGGGGAAGAAACCTTAATTAAGATAATTCCTCTACAAAATCAGGCTGAAGGGTAGCCTGTAAGGTATTTTCTTAATTAGTGATTAATTGGGGGAGAGCCCAGCCTATTGTGGGTGGTGCCACCCCTGGGTTGGGGCTCTTGGATTCTATAACAAAGATGGCTGAGCAAGCTATGGAGACCAAGCTGGCAAAACACTTCTCCATGGCCTCTGCATCAGCAACTGCCTCCAGGTTTCTGCCCTGTTTGTGTACCTGTCCTGGCTTTCTCTGATGCTGAACAGTGATATTGACCTATAAGCCAAATAAGCCCTTTCCTCCCCAAGTTGCTTTTGGTCATGATATTTCATTGCAGCAATAAAAACCCATATAAACACACATATAAGAACACGTATAAAGTCTTTTTGGTTGTTCCACATCCTACCCTATGAGAACAGGAGTCTCTAGGTTTTACCTTATAGTATTAAACATTCACACCAGACTTCAATTTCCCAGTTTTACTCTCTGGGTCACATTACACTGCACTGATGAAGCCCATTGCCATGATTGGATGGGATATCTAAAAATGAATCTATTAATTTGGTCAGGAGTTTATTTCATTCCTGGTGTTGTGCGTGCATGTGGGAGAGCTCTTTGGTTAAAAAAAAAATCTCATAAGAAAATATTTCAGCCTCAAAGTATTGGAATATGTGTTTAATCAACAGCTTTGTTTCTAATCCTCTGGCAAACACTGTAAAAAACATTTTTAAATCATTGTGAATAATCAGGCTATATACACTTCCATTGAATTTTGTAAGCTACTGATGAATTAGGAAAATGTAAGCAACTTGAAGCATAATTCGACTTACAAGCAAATTCCCCCAAAACTAAGGTGACAAAAATGAGCTTTCAAATTTAACAACGAATCCAACAAATGCATTTAAGTATAGGTGAAAGGAATACTCTTTAAGTTCAAAGTTCACCAACACATTTATCTTTCTTTATAATAAGCATCTATTTTTAAGCTATAAGCCACATTAAAGATGTAAGGCAGCATGGGGCAACACATTATTAATGAATCATTGCAGAGTAAACAATCTATCTCCATGAAATCAGGCAGTGTTATGGGGGCACAAAGGCTAGCCAGATGAGGGTAGTGTTAAAAGGCTATGTATAGCATGCTGGTACCTCAGGTAAAATTCTGCGTGATGTTTGCAGTGGCAAAATGATGTTTTTATTTTTAAATTAAGTCACTCAGAAAAATATTCCACTTCCCTCAAAATTATTTCATATATCGTCCACATACACATATATATCTGGGTTTTCTTTGTCTGTCTGTTTTTTGTTTGTTTGTTTGTTCTTTTGTTTGTTTTTGCCCACGCTTATCCCTAAGAATGCCTACCTAAATTTTAGTTCTATAATATATTCATTTAAAATGTTGAAACTCTATTAATCCAAAAGATAAAAAGAAGATAATTACAAGAGAATGAAACTGTTGCTCACAGAGATAACATAAAGGCAAACTAACTTTAACAGGCACACATTTTTCTTATTTCCTGTTCTCAATGTGGTACAGTGCCTCGGGATGAAAGGCTTGTCTAGATTAACTCTAATACAAACTCAACACATGCTAATTCTAGATCTGCACGGGCCCTTTCAGTTCTGGATGTGTGCAAGCCATCTTAGGCATAAGTAGGTTTTTCACGCGGCTAAAAATTTGGCCATAGGGATAAACATGACCACAGAATATGGCGTTGCTCGAAATTTTCAACATTCTAGAAATGGCTCCGAAAGTGCATGGCTTGTTCCCAGTTGGAAGATTTTAATTAGTCTTTGCCATATGCTCCATCTGGCTGAATCTATGGCTGTACCCACACATCAACACCTGTGAGACACACGGCTGAAAAGCATTCCTCCTCTTCTAATAGGATATGCCATTTCATTGGTGTTGTTTTTAGGCAAATATCTTGTTCTACCTTTGACCTTTGGGTTATTAAGTAAACATTTTAATTCTCAAGTAGGATACTCTGCTAGATTCATAACCTTTCCTTCAATAACAAGATGCTAGGGGGAAATGTATGGGGGGAAAAAGGTGACAGATGAGGTAGCAGAACACTCATTTAAATAACGGCCAAGGCAATGACTGGCCAAACTTGAGACCCATCCACGGACAAGAACAAATCCCTGACACTATTAATGATACTCTGTTATGCTTGCAGACAGGAGTCTAGCATACCTGTCTTCTGAGAGGCTCTAATCAACAGTAGACTGGAATAGATGAAGAGACCAAGAGCCAAACATTAGAGGAAGCTCTGAGAGTCTTGGAAGAATTGGAGAAAGGATTGTGGGACCAGAGGAGATAGGGACTCCACAAGAAGAAACCCTAGTTGACTAGCCTAGACCCTTGAGGGGCACCCAGGAACTGAAGCACCAACCAGAGAGCAAACATAGGCTGCACCTACACCCACCCCCTCCCCACACACATATGTAGCAGATGTACAGCTCAGACTTCATGCGGATCCCCCAACAACTAGAGCAGAGGGCTGTCCCTGACTCTGTCACCTGCCTATGGATCCTGTTCCCTTAACTGGGCTGCCTTGTCTCTTCACAGTGGAAGAGGATCTGCCTAGTCCTGTAGTGACTTGATGTGCCAGGATCAGTAAACTGGAGGGCATCTCCCTTCCCAGAGAAGAAGGGGAGGGGGAATAACAGGAGGAGATATGTGAGGGGGACTGGGAGGAGGAGGGGTTGTGATTGGGATGTAAAGTGAATAAATTAATTAATGGAAAAAAATAGCAGGTGCTACAATTTTCCTTGCAGACATCCCCATGTTCTTCACAAATCAGCCAATATTCAAAAGCTTGAATGCCAGCTAAAACACATTCTAACTTTGGGCTTTGTTATGAGGACTATGGCTGATCATCACATATTTTTATAATCTATTAGTCACAGGATTGCATACCTATCAGATGAAATACTAGGCACATGCTTGAACATACGTGAAACAGAGTCACTAAGCCCATCTGAATGAAAGTGATTTTCTTTGCGCTACTGCTCTGGACCACTTCACAGCCATGTTGGCTACTAAAACAGAAGCAATTACTGCTCAGTAGGTGGGAAATGATATTCTCTCTCTCTCTCTCTCTCTCTCTCTCTCTCTCTCTCTCTCTCTCTCTCTCTCCCCTTATTTATTTTGTAGGAGGAGAGTTGTAAGAAAGTAAAATAATATTTTTCTAAATAGCCCATCTTAGTAAAGCTTTCAAATTACACAGTGACTACATCATGGGCATTTAAATCTTAAGAACAATAGTATTAGATATTAATCATAAAAGTAAAAACCTGTAAATAATCAGATGATTATCACATAGCTACATGGTTTTTAGTGATGAAAATTAATAGCCACAACACTATCTTGCTATTGGAATGTTGAATTTCTTCCTTGAATTTTCTATTGATATCCAATTCAATTTATCTCTAATAAGCCAACACAGAAAGTTAAGAATAGACAAGGATGCTCTTGTAGTAGTTATGGAGTGCAATTTTTGAAAATATATAACTAACATTTTTTGAAACACAAACAAACAAAATAGCCACGCTACTTAAATACCAAAAAAAGCAATGTTTTCCATAATTGGTGGTTACTGAAACATACGGAATGCATTAGAAGTCTAGATTCTAAAATGGAAGGCAATTTACATTTACAAAAGAAAAAGACTTTTCGTCTCTGTATCTTGAATTGTTCCTACTTTGTTCTCGTAAAAACTTCTGTCAGCAATCTTTGGTGTTTTCAAATACAATGTGTATTTTTAAAATCTCTGTGTGGAACTTTTATTTCTTGTATCACAATTCAAACAGATAATAAATAGCAGATGCCCAGAACCCATTATGGGTGGGGCCCACTCATTACAGTTGGCTGCTTCTGTTTAGGACAAACTGATTTTGAACCAGCTCACTGGAGATTCTGAAGCAACTTTCCACCAACCCTGAGGCTTGGCGGTGTCTTCTCAGAGGGACTATTACAGCTTACTTTGTGATGTTCACTCAAAGATCTTTGTAAATAATTATCTTTAGAAATATCTTATTTCTTGCTTTTGTCTCAATTCTGGGCTCAAAAATGTAATCCTCAGAGTCGATGCCTCTTCACACAGGTGTGACACAAACGAAGAAGTAGAATTCCTATTACCACCTTTGTAAGTAAAGGCTTTTACACATAGAAAACAAGTTGCCTGCAAAATAGAGCCATGTTCATGCATTTGTATATAAACAAGTAAATTAAGGCGCTTACAAGGACAGGGAGGATTCTAATTACTTTCCTTTTAAATAAAATAATTTTGAGACTTGGTTGAGACTTCACACAACCACTGCATCTATGTTAAAATGCGCCCCAGCTTTGGTAACAGAAAACATCACGAACAGTGAACACATCTTGCCTCCACATCATTGCCAGCCCATAAAGGTGATGTGGAGAAGTAGAAGCGGCGCCTCCCACACATTCTCTCTAAGATCTGTTTGGAAAGGAGCCTTGTAAATGCCAGAAAGAAGCACAAACCCAACATAATTAGTCCATTCTTACCAACTGTCACACAAACATCATGTGTTCATCTTCTAACTGGTTTACAGGAGGCAGAACTTGGTTTATTTTAGATGCATACGGCTGTGTGAGGAAAATACATGTGTTAATTTGACAATATGTTCTATCAATTACAGACGTTGACTTTGACCCGCTGCTCTGGGGGATCTGCAGAGCTCATACAGCATGGTTTCAAACCTGCTCGAGTATGTCTTGAGGCCTGTGTTGCCAGACATGCCCACACAGTATCAGGAAGGCATTTTTTTACCGTCAAATTAGAGTTAAATGAGTTAAATGAACGCCAAATGTTCATTTTTCACTACTCTTACTCATTTGCAATATGGACAATGGATGCTTTCTAATTTGAGTTTTGATTTTACACTTCTAGAATATTGCAACAAGCAATTAATTATTTTGGTGAAAAACCTTTTATGAATGTGATGTTTTCATTTCCTGATAGGGTTGAGTTAGGAATTTGGAGCTCCAACCTTTTCCAGACCTGAGTCCTATAACAGCATCTTCAGGTGACAGCGTGTACCAGATACCATGCTGCCTAATATACTTAAACCATCTCATTAGTTCTGCCTTAAGCACTCTGGGGGTATACATCATTATTTCTCCCTCTCCTTTTTTGGGGGGGGAGGGAGGAAACTTCAGGAAGTCTAGTCTGTCCAAGGTCACAGATAAAGTAAAATACTCAGTGATGCTAATCCTTGCTAGCTTTGTGCCTGGCCTATACCACCAAAGCAGAAGTATGGCAGTTCTCCTGAGTGTTGAAGCAGACAGATGGCTCTGAAGATGTTCCACAGCTGTGGTGGCACACTCAAGCCGAGGCACAGGAGAAGACAAGAAGGTAACCCATGTTTCTGTGACAACTGTGTTCCAAAGCAGTGTGCATGCAGAACACACTCACTCCCAAATCACTGCTGGCCTCTTGGTTTCTTCCCCTCCTTTTATAACATTGCAAGAACACGTGGATTCCATGACCTCAGCCCCTAATTTTATTCATCGAAGAACAGGTCTTAGAAGCTAACGCAAAGGACGTTTCAGTCACGTTACAGTAACAATGCGCCTGAAAGTCAGTATAGTGAAAACAACAGTATAGCTTATACGTGGATACTGTTTTTTTGGTTTTTTGTTTTTTTTTAACGGTATTAGTTTTCATACTCTGCTTTTAAAAATATTTTTAGCTAAATTTTATTCTAATTACATAGTACATATTTTTCTTTGGAGCATTATTTTTTCTTAGAATGTTTGAAATTATAGTTTCTTAAGTGGACTAGAGTTCAGGGACATCTATTTAAGGATAAGTAAAGGAAATACCTGCCCTTTCTTCTGCTCTCCTATGTGGTGCAAGAGATCAGTTCCCACTTGGACAGTATATTGGAAACTTGCCAAAGACCAGCAAAAGGCCTGCCACTATGCACCCTACACGGACTTTACTGGATGTGCAGTACGAAGGGCTCATACAGGGGGATATTGCACATTTTTTATATGTGGTAGGCCAGGTTTTTTTGTTTGTTTGTTTTTATTTTTGTCTTTTTTTTTTTTTTTTTTTGAGACAGGGTTTCTCTGTATAGCTCGGGCTGTCCTGGAACTCACTCTGTAGACCAGGCTGCCCTTGAACTCAGAAATCCACCTGCCTCTGCCTCTGCAGTGCTGGGATTAAAGGCGTGTGCCACCATTTCTCGGCAGTATGCCAGTGTTTATCATTAGAAAAATAATAGTGACAATCAAGCCTGAGGTGGAAGGCAGTGGCTAATATAACATTAAAGGAAAAGAATAGATAATATGCAGGAAAATAGGTAGTAAAACATTAAAATAATTTGCAGTTATCACAGAGGCATATTGGATTTTTCTGTGTCAAAATAACAATTCCCAAGAGTGTGTTTCTGGAGTACTGCCAGGATGGCAAAAGCAGAAGTGACTATGAATTCTTCTTGGAAAAGATGCTCTCTACATAAAGAATAACCAAGCAGAGAAAGTATCCCTCAAAGGTAGACTTTATTATCCTGTTGGGACAGTAACTGGGCAATTCTGTGCAACCTACTATATTTCTCATAAATTCCTTTCAATGTAAAACAGGCCACATAATGGGTAACAATCAAAATTGCTCTAATAAATGTAATAATGTAGGGAGCTAGGAAGCATTTAAGATAAATAAGTTTGCAGTGGTCACTAGAGCTATTATTATGCTTATGCATACTTTCTTGGTTGGTAAGAAAAGAAATCATAGTTTTAATATTTATAATATGATTAAAAATAGCCATCACATCAAAGAACACAGTGTGATAAGAAGGGTCAGGTAGACTAAACAGTTCTTTGCTTCACAAACTGCTGATGCATCTACATTTTTCTCTGTGTCTGGAAGTTTTCACAATGCTTATTTGTGTCTTCCTCAATACTGGTTACTTTTTAGAGCAATTTCAGATATGAGTAATAAGAAAATCCTTTAGATTGTCTGAGGTTCTTGAAGTATACTGTCACCCCAAATGGGACAACTTCATAAACTATGCATCCATATATACTTACATATGTGTAATTATAAGGAAACAAAGTCATGTTGTTTCATGTGGATTATGTATGGATTTTTAATAAATATTCAGTGTTACTTAAAACCACAATGCCATATATAGAAAAATCTCCCTTTATTTTGTTGGTCAGGGGAGTCCAAAAGACCCCTTCCCCCAAAGTATAAGCTGATATTTCTGCCTTTGTCTGCCTCCAAGAAACTGAAGGCCAAATCTTATTGCTGAAGACAGTACACACTTTGGACAAAGGACTTAGAAAAGTAGAGTTGGAACCAGCTTGGGAGATTCATCCCTGAGAACTAGACCAGAGAAAATAACCAGAAGTTAGGCAAGCTTCCAAGGGGAAAAGCAATCAACATTCCAATGAAGCTTTAATTCCCATGAGTGACAATGATTGGAATGGCAGGATACTCTGTAAGTTGCAATAGTGGTAGTCATATACTGAGGGTAACCAACAACAGTCTACTTGCACTAAAGGAGGAGTGTTCATGCCTCTTCCTGTATATCTAGATAACTATCCATGGCTGCTGAGCTCATGCACCCTAGAGGAGAACTTATTACTACCATTTGACCAAGCCATTATGAAGATAATCGAGTCACTGTTGCACCATTGGTAATATGCTCTTGGGACCGTCATTACTATAGCTTCCAGGCTTTCCAGATGAATTGGACCATTGATTTCTTTTCTCCCCTCGGCAGTGTGCATACTATTCTGAGATCCAGTCCTCAGGGAGGAGGTTTCCAGGTGGATCCAACTTCATCCCTACTAGTCCTGTGTCTAAAGAGTGTGGTGTTTTCGGCAGTAGTGTCTTAACCTTCAAGGTCTCAGACAGAAAAGGGGTTGCCAACAATAGCCTATCTTATTCTCTGTATACCCTGGATGCCATGACCTGCAACAAAAGGAATATATCTACATTTCAGTCCTTTGAGGAATCAGAACACTGGATTTTAGGAATAACTGAATAGTGAGTGGTTCCCTTTAATCTGTCTTTCTAGGCCTGTCATATCAGATGGGATATTAAACATCACTGTAGTTGGAGTCTCAGGTCAAGTATATGTTGAGGCAACAGTGGGTTTCAGTGAATTTCTTCATCTAGGTCTCACTACTAGGATTGGCCTGCCAACACGTTATACATTTTTGGTATGTATAACCTGGACTTGTCTCCCAAACTACTGCTTTTATAATGTTACAAAATCAGGTAGGCTAGAAGATAACCATTCTTTTGGATCACCCAGAGGAATGAGGTGTGGTTTCAGTGTGTTGAGGGTCTGAGCACAGCTACAGTGTGGTCAGAGACATAAGAGAAAACACTGTGGGTTCAGTGATAGATTCCTATCAGTGCTGATAGGCCAGAGTATAAAATTGATGGACCAGAACCAGTCAGTGCCTGGGGCTCTTAAGTAGAACAACTGCTTAGAATTCCTTTCTAGAGAGTACCAATTGCCCTTTCTATTAGTTGACAAGAGAAAGAGTTAGTAAAATAGGAACTTTCACCATAATGTGATCTCATTTTAAACTCAAGGTTAGTTAACCACGTGATATATGAGGTCTAGATGTCCCAGCTAATTCAAAAAAATAGGCTGCTGCCAATGGAATTTTTATGAAAATATTCATAATATCCTTTTTTCACAAATATCCTTTAAAAATTTTTAAAATGTTATCTCCCCATACTTAAATACTTATTATTAGAAAGGATTCTCATTTATCATGGTTCCTGTATCAGGGACTATTTTATCATATAATAATCATATGAACCTTTGAATTATATTGTCTTCCTTAATTCTACAAATGCACATGGAAACTTAACAAGCACTGTTTAATTTGTTTGTGTATTTTTTTTTTCTCCCCCAGCAATTCATGCCCATGTTCTTAATTTACACAATAGTACAAAGACCTAAAGATATCTTATTTGGCCTGATCTTGCTACCCAATGTGTAAGCTATTCACAGCTATTTTGCAGATAAAGCAATGGATACTTTAAATTCTGCCCAGTTTCTCCCTTTATTTCAAGATTAATTCTCTTTACTAAGCAGGAGTTCAAATTCATTTGTTTATACTTAGTATCTCAAAAGCACAACTGAAAACAAGATGCTACTTTGGGACAAAAATATAGATATTCATTTCTTTCAAACAGAGGACATTGGGATAATTATATGCTAAAAAGCACTGAATCATGGTCTGACAGGAGAAAAGCAAAAGCCTATATTTAAACGTAAGAAAAGCAAGAAATGTTTTTAAGTTTGGAAACAGCCAATCTGCAGCAGGTGGCACCAGTCCAGACACAGTTCTGGTAAATAGGGATTACAAACACTTCACAAGCAGAACATCTCCAATTATAAAGTAAGAAAGTTAGGCAGATCTGAACTGGGAGGAAGTCCCCATGTGTCAGACAGATAGTATTTAGTGTACTGTGCCAGCAGAATGCTATAAATAGCATATTTGCTCACTTGTTGCATAAGAAAATGAATGTAAGTCCACCTCAAAGATTTTCAGCACCCCTGAAAAGCGGGGAGTGTTTTCTTAGTACATGATCTCGTCCTTCTCTCCATTGTTGCACGCACACTAAGGAGTGTGACACTTAAACAGGAACAACTTAGTATTCTGTGTGTTTCATAAATGGACTTTCAGGATAGCATTTGAAATGTAAATGAAAAAAATCTCTAATAAAAAAATAAATAAAGTCTATGCATGTCGGCTGTAACAACTCAAAGGAGAGCGGGGAGAGAGTAATATAGTACTTTCCACAGCCTCCAGAGTTTAAAGAATGTGCAGATTGGTCCTGTCCCGTGCCTATAATTGTTGAAAGACTCCAGAGCTACGCAAAGTTCTGCCGGGTGAGGGAACAAAAATGTGGTTAGAGGGAAAGGGACTGGATCGGGACCCTTGAGGGGTGAAATCAGTTTGCTTTCCTAAATGTGACTGCATCCATTAAGTGACATCAACAGAGACTGTTGGGGAGCTGGTACTTCCAGAGAGTGTGTTATATGGTGTTTAGTTGATGTGCCTCCAGTGTGAGAGTGTTGAACAGCCTGGAACCACAGCACAGGGTTTCTCCCAGAACAACAACAATAACAACAACAGCAAAATCTCACAGCAGAAAGAAAATCTACTGGGATGGCCAGCTCTTAGAAAGCACCAAGACCACCATAGTGCAACTCATTCCTGTTTCCTCGTTTTGGCTCTCCCCAAGCCTCAAAAGCAGAAGCAACATGGGAGAAGAGGAGAGAGGGCAAAAAGCCAGGGCTGCCCTAAGCAGAAGACAGAACTTTCCATTTAGCAAGACACTGAAAATGTCGATAGTAACACTTGGAGAGTAGATGGAAGTCCCGAGAATTTAATAGATTTTAGCCAGAAGAACAAAGGCTTGATAATGGGATGAAAAGATAAAAGTGTGTGTGTGTGTGTGTGTGTGTGTGTGTGCGTGTGTGTGTGTGAAAGAGAGAAAGAGAGAGAGCCCTGCTATGTTCAGGAGGTTCAATAAATCACTTACAACTGTATTTTCATTTTGAAGTGTAAATACAGGTTGAACGGCTTCATCAGTCCCCATGTTACCTGGGCACATGCCGGCAGCAATAAGCCTCCACTTCCCTTGTCATCAGGACTTCATCAGTACCAATTTACAGGGCTGTACGTTTCACTTCCTTGTCGGTCTACATATATCCACACAAAGAGAAAGGCATACAATTCATACACATAACCAAAGGGAATCTTATTTTTTGTACATTAACATGTAAAATGAAATCAAGGTCAAGCAAAATCTGTTAACAGCAAAGCTGCTCTGTTGAGTCTGTCAGATGAACCTGACTTTCCCGTCACAAACAGATCAAATGCTGAACATCTACATCAGAATTAAACAAACGGATATATTTTTGTGTCATTTAAAAATTAAGACTACTGATAAGTAAATCTCACTTAAACATGTCATTATTTTCTCTGCTGACTACTTTATATTTAATCCATTAAAAATGAGATTTTATTATTGAGCAAAATAACTCCATGTCAACCAAGGGAAATACTCCAATTTTTAAAAGCCTTCATAATCATGAACTGTTTTCTTCTGACATTAATTTTACTGATTTCATTTTTTTGTTATATTTCAAAGCGTCAAAGATTAAAATGTATATTTGTTAGTAAGAACAATATGTTTTATATTTCTGTATTCAAACATTTTTAAAAGTCTTACAATCTTGACAAACAATTGGTAGAACATAGGACAATGTTCTAACACATGTATATATTGGGAACTGCAGAAAACGTAAATTAGCTTATTTATCACCTCAAACATTTCTCATTGTGAAATCTCTAAGCTAGTTTGAGATATTCCCAATCATAGCCTCTATTTAAAAGTTAGTAATAAGTATTTTCTCATCTGTTGAAGACAGTTAATTTTTTGTATTTTAAGGTGTTAAAAAGTTGCAAACTCTACAGCTTGCTTAATTGAGGACATTCTAAGCATAAAATCAATTCTCTTAAGACAACAACCAAATATGTTTCTGAACACAGGCATGTTTTTTTAAGATAGATTACATTGACTAGTTTAATATGAATTATATGGCTACCAAAAAGCAAAGAAAGAAATACCCTGGGTTGGGCAGAAGGGCTACTTCCTAACATTAATATTCACTTCCATTTAGAAGGACAAAAATTCCTGTCATGTCACTTCCTACACATAAACAAAAACAAGTAATGAAGCAAGAAATATAAAAAATATTAACGTAAATCTGCTTATGAAAAGGTCAAAAATACATATTCAAAGATGTATGGGTTATTCCCAAATGGGAAAAAGTCAAATAAACAGTAAACTCCCAGACAATTTTATTATAATGACCTTGAACCATAATACATTTTCCTGGAATTTAGGATTGTATGTTCCAATAATTCATAGAAATATAAATGCACTTTAGAAAGATGCATTGGCAAAAGTTGCTAAGATGAAAATGCATATAGAGAAATTAACCATTGATTATAATTTTTTTCAAAATAGTCATTTTCATTACTTTTTAAATAATGGCAGATATATTACATGTTATCACATGTGATGACTCAAGTTGGCTTTAACATTTCATTTGTCATTTTCATGCCTCAGTAATAAAACTTCCTTATAAAATAAGACTTTGCACCTTGGGGCAGTGGAAATGAGTTTTTAGAAAGAGGAAAGATAGAATGTGTTTTCTTATGCATACATTTCCATAAAATGTTAATGGAGCAGAGGTATATTTTTAAATTATAGAGGAGGAGCTTACAAGACAGTCCAGTAGGTGAAGGTACTTGCCACTAAGGTTGATGGCCTGACTTAGATCTCTGAAATGGACATGGTGATGGAGAGAACTGACTGCTACAAGCTGTCCTCTGACCTCCACAGACTAAAAACCGAGTTAGCTTTACATCTGACTAAATGTATACCTCTCAGAGTTAAAATAAAATAATCCAAAGAAAACTGTATAGTAATTTTGAGTCGCAGAAGTCACTTGTATTATGAAAGAGAAATAGTCTCATTTCAGAAGAAGGTGAGAAGGTATGTTTATATATGGCATTCAGCAGGATCTTACTACATCTTTCAGAGCATTCAGTGGGAACCTACAGCATTACTGTCACCTCTGTTTCTATCTTAACACAATTTACCTTTGGAAAAATGCTTCAATACCTCTGGAGAAGTCTTATTGCAGAGGCATGGGTGAGTAAGTACATACACCTATTACTTTAACTGAGAAATTGCTTATTATGTATTCCCTGAAATAATTTTTATATATACAAGAAATATAATCAAGCTGCCTGCTTAACTTACTCCATGTTCATTCAGCCATATGTGATTTTTGGTAATGAAAAATGACACGTTTAATGGGGAAACAGTCATTTAAAAAGCCCACCAGGTAAAGATTTTGGCAAGGGGTGTGTGTGTGTGTGTGTGTGTGTGTGTGTGTGTGTGTGTGTGCAGGCTAGACGTCCATGTCAGTTATCTATTACTGTCTACTTAATGTTCTTAGAAAATGTCTCTTACTGAACTTGATTCAGCCAGTTAGCTGGGCAGCAAGCCTCAGGAGCTTCCTTCCATCTCTTGCTTCTTCACTGATAGGATTATAGGCTAGCTGTCTCTCTAGGCTTTTATGTGAAGGATGGAGATTTATACTCAAGAGGTCATACTTGTGCAGCATACACTCTGCTTTACTGACTTAGCCATCTCTGAAACTCCCTGATCGATTTTTTTTCCAAACCAAGGGATTAGCACTAATGGAATTTATACAGATAAGCTTTTATAACAATAAGGGAAATCAGGATAAAGCACTAAGAAAAAAATATTTTATTAGTTCAAATATATCACTTGAAATGAATTACATGCTATGACTTGAATTTCTTGGCTGTAAGAAAAAAGTAGAAACGTTTCCTCAAACTTGTCATTATCGAGACTCCCTTATATAAATCTTCTATATAGAATGCCTGCTTCTGAAAAGTTATGAATTCCATGCAATTATCAGTAAGTCACTATTCTTCATTCAAAGTTCTTTTTATAGAACACATGAGTAAAAGGTCATCAATATGTTCCAAAGTTTTGGTGGGTTTTAATTGGAATTCTCCATCATAATAATTCGATACACCTTCACTGTATGATAAATGCTCATCAGTGGTTATAAAAAGAGAAGCAAATATGCTAAAGTTAGCATGCTATGACTTTCTGATTTGGTTATTTACCAAGGTTTATATTAAGGAATTAGATAATTACATTCCTATTCCTAGGTATTATCATATTATCCTAAGAAAAAGGTCAAAATATTATGAACAAAAATAACACATTTATTATAAAACACTGTGTTTTACTGAAAACACTGTAGGAAGAAAAAAAATTCTAGTGGACTTCATCTGACTTCCTACAGCAATCAGCCCTTACATTTTTTTTTAAGATTTATTTATTTATTTTAGGTATATGGGTTCACTGTTCCTTTCTTCAGACACACCAGAAGAGGGCATTTTATTCCATTACAGATGATTGTGAGCCACCATGTCGTTGCTGGGAATTGATGTCAGGGCCTCTAAAAGAGCAGTCAGTGCTCTTAACCACTGAGCCACCTCTCCAGCCCAGCCCTTACATTTAAATAGCCTGTATTGTCCATGGATAAGAGGTAGTCTGAGCTCAGGAACATTGCTAATGATGAACAGAACCAGGAGTCTTGAAGCATGAAGACCATTGAGAAGATCTGGTCACACATAGATTGAGTTCATGGTACAGTGAAAGCACATGCTGGCGCCTCAACTTACTGAGCAAGGAATGGATTCGTTGGTCAAGTGCAGTATCCTGTAAGACTCTATCATGTGACATAGCTCTAGAGAGAGGTAGAAAGTAAAGACAAAGGCTGAGAACTTGAAATTGAGAGCTCACTTATTTCATAGTCATCAGTTTAAAAGATAGCTGCACAGAGAACCAAAGACGACTTCATTCTGTCGACACACACAGCAAATTGATGGAATTCAACACGGCTTGCATAAATAGCCGCCTGACAAATGGTAGAGGATAGGCAAAGGAAGAAGAAATGCAAGTGTGTGGGTATATATGTATATACCCTTATACATATATGCATGAATATACATGCCCAGAAGTATTTCTTCAGGGCCAAAGGTACTTTGTTGAGCAAGGCTAGCTTCAAGTTTAATGGGAAACACTAATGTCAAGAAGTCGTAGGGCATGTTGATTGCTAGGTCAGAGGGAAATGTCACATTTCAAATGCCCACAGCAATATACTGACCAACCCCTTTGCTTTTTCTATGGATTTTTAAAAAGCACCTAAACTCAACACCATGACAAACCTGCCAAGGACTTCACGGTTTCATATTTTCTTCACAACAGCCCTAGAGAGCGTAGGTATAAGATCCCTGAAGTCAGGGGGAGGGTAACAGGCAGTATTCTAGCACAGCTCTGTAAAATACTCTGTTCTTAAGCATCATCCCATTCTGATTTTTCCTAACTCTACTCTCTATAAGAACCCAACTCCAGTCTATGTAGTAAAGCAGCCAACAAAATCAAATGAAGTAGAAATAATACTTGATGTTGCATCTAACAAGACAATATGCTGCTGGTTTTCACCTATCCTGGAGTTTATCCAAATGTTAAAACTTCAAAAGTATCAAACTTGGACATAAGATTTTTGTCATGATATTTGCCTGTGAGTCCTTCAGAAAGGAAAATTTTCCATTTAAAACAATACATAAGTATCTAAGTTATATTTGAAAGGAAATGTTCTCAGAATTGACAGCAGCACCCAGGCTTAAATGTCTACAGAAACAGTTTCTGACCTCAGTTTTGGGTCCTATGTTCCCTACAGCTGACAACCCGGCTGGGGATGTGGCAGAAGGGCTATTGTCACAGGTCTCAGAGAGACAGACAATAGAGGAACAAAGAATGGTGTTCTCCCCCAGACATAACAGCTCTTGATATTCAGACACAGCATTTCCTATAATATTTGCAGAAATCTTTAACAAACATAATCTCATCAATCCTAGTAATAACCTTGAGAGGAAACGAAATCTCTGCACTTAATGTCCTGCTTTGATGATTATAGCATATCAGACAAGTGAGCCCAGAGGAATGATGATGAGAGAAGAGATGGATTATGGCAGACAGGGAAGGGGCATAGCTTGGTGGATTCCAGTTTATTCTCTACAGTTATGTATGATCTCACAATAGGTACAGTTGATTATTACAGTTGTCTGTCTTCCTTTCCTCTCTGAACCCCAGAAAGCTGAGTAAAGCTATGAGGGCAGACTTCTACTGATGCTGTCTACTGCATTTTGTATTTTGTTGTTTCTAAGAGTCACCCAGCTATCCTAAGCTCGTCAGTGCATTGTTTCATTTAGAACAATTGGAGTCAGCAGTGCAATGACTAAGTAGAGCAGTGAATCTAAATTGTAACTGTGTTTTCTGAATACTTGATACAAATTCAAGTGAGCATCAGTGGACAATCAAGCTGATTGGCAAACAACAAAAGGTGCCAAAGATAACCTCAGAAAAGAATTATTGTATTCTTTGGATGACCACATTCCTCAAGCTGGGATGGCTGCAAAGGGACCACAGTGCATTTGCCCCAAGTCCTCTTCTGGAACAAACAGACAAACCCATGGTATAATAGTATCACAGTGTTGCAAGGATGCAGACTTTATAGAAACCAAAGTTCCTGTTCTGAATTTGCCAGGCTGCCAGAGAAGCGTTTGTTACTCAGGAGCCCAGAACTCATCTGTGGACATAAGTTGATGATGACCTCCTACATCACATATTTAGAATCTGGAATCAGACAGCCTCCTTTAAGATCCCACAAGAAACACTTATAACCAATTCCAACTTCTATGACTTATTGATGGTCTCTAAATCTCTGTTTTCTCACTTATAAATGAGAATAATATTTCAGCATATTGTGTGGAGATCAAATATATACAATTTGCTTGGCTTTATGACTGGCAGACTAGGTATTCAATAGACAACTGTTCTAAGAATGTGTTCATATTTTTTTCTTTCTTTAGACATGATTTTCCTAGGGAAATTTCTATTGGTTCCATACAATAGCACTTATAAAATTTTCTCCAATGTACACTTTAGCATTATATGTACATACAAACACAAACACACATTAAAGGTAGTTAAGTAGACTAACTAGTTAAGTAGGGTAGAAGGTATCTACTTTCACTCATGATTTCAGGTAGCAGTCAATCACTGTGAAAGTTAAGATGGCAGCTAGTCACATCCATAGTCAAGAACAGAGAGAATGTATCCATGAATGGTTACACTCAGTTCCCTCTTCCATTCATAAACAGTTTAGGATGCCCTACCTTGGGAATGGTTTCACCCACAATGGGTAGCTTTTGCTTTCTCACAAAAGGTAATTAAGATAATCCTGAAAGACATGTTCACAGGCTGATGCAGACAATCATTTATGGAGATTTTCTCTCCCAGGAGAATCTACGCTCTATCAAATTGAATTGAAAATTTCCATCATACCAGTATGGACATCCTTGTATCTAAAATATAACATGCCCTTAAGTCCAGTTATACAGCCATGGGTTACCACTAATATTTAAGTACAGCTTTATGTCATGTTGGTTGTTGCTATGGTTGAAAGGTGTCACAGCTGGGTGGCACTTCTAATTTCTTCCCTCTCTTGGCAACTTGCATAGTAGTTTCTGGTCCCATGGAAACTGGACTACAAGGAAAAAGCTTCAAGAAGGGGGCTTTCAAGTTATATCTAGCTCAAGTGATTCCAGCTCTTTGTCCTAAGAGTGTGGTATCTTCAGCAATAGGGAGTTACCTTCAAGCTCTGGAGGCCACTAAAGGCAAAGCGATAGCCTATCATGATGTCATTTTAACATTAATGGAGTCATTTCAAACAGCCTGACCAACCACTCAAAAGGGGGTTCTTGTGTCTGTGGCATTTGTTAAACTATGGTTCAGATGAGGATGATTGTCAGCCTACGTGACATAAGCTTTGTGACATATACATACGTAAATATACTTACATATGTTGCATATAAATTCAGGTAAATATAAACTTATATGACTCTTTGAAGCTTTATCAGACAACCTTGGTGTTATTTGTCTCTCACTTCTCTTCTCCAGTATTGACCTGCACCTTCTCCGCAGACTTCTGGCCCTCTCCCCAGACCTCCAGACCTCTCCTTAAAACTTGAACCCTCTCCACAGACCTCCAGTCCTTTCCGTAGAACTCCAGCCCTCTCCACAGAAATCCAGCCTTCTCTGGAGTTGGGTCCTCCACTCCATTTTTCTACTCCCCTTCATAACACCTTCACTCTGCTATTCCTTTCAATCTTCAATCTTCCAATAAGCATGTTTAATTTATATTGTCCTATAGTTATTACATATCATATACTCATATCTGAAGATCTGGCATTACGAAAGTAGATGAGAGAGAACATGTGGCCTCTCAGTAGGAGAAGAATCATGCCTATTACTAGAAACCCATCCAACTTCTGAGGGCTAATGAGGACATGAATCGTAGAAGAGATTCTACTACTGCCACTTTGCTAATGGCATAATTTCTGCATAATACTAAATACACTCTAAATCTTATCCTTATGCCCACAGATAAGTATAGCTACCACACCTCATCTGAGAAACTTCTCTTTATAGCAAAAGGGAACCATCACAATAATTCATAACTGGACACTAGAAACATCAACAGACTGTGGGGACCCCAGACTCAATGTATATAAATCTATATCACAGTTTCTACATCTATGGCTAAAAAAAAATCAAAGACAGGGGGAGAAAGATTGAAGGAGACAAAGGACAAAGAAGTCTGCTGTGTGTCTTCCTCTCTTATGGAGAGATGCATAAATAAGACTTAAACAACATATATATATATATATATATATATATATATATATATATATATATATGAAAAAGAGAGGCTATATATTTAAGAGCAGTAGGTGACATGGCAAGAGTTAGAGGGTGGGGAACTTGGAAAGGGATATAGGAAGACAAGTGATGTAGTTATAATTTAATTGGAAATGTATAAAGAACAGAGGAAAGAATGAGAACAAAGCAAAAAATGCACTGAAAAATCCCTAATGTATGCCATCATTATCTCACTGCAAGGAATGCTCTTCCCTAGCTTGCAGAGGGCATGCAGAGAGGTCATTACTCCATCTTCTCCACACTGACAAGGTCCTGTGTTTAGGCTTTTGAGGTCCTTTCCTTGCTTCTGCTACCCACTAACCCTGCTATGATCTCTCACTGCTAATAATTCAGAAGATGGCTGTGCTTATCGACTTTCTTCTTGGATCTCAGCATACACTCCAGACATATTTCTTTCATCCATATTAATGAGTATTTTCCTTCTTCAAAAGCTTCACTGCAAGGAAAAAGCACTGACCACTCAACAAAACAACTTCTACACAAAGTTCCATTTGTATCTCAGCAAACGAGATATGTTCCTTTGTTAATTCCAAGTGTAAACTTTGGAAAAAAGGAAGAAATATCATATCTGTGTAGCTAAATATACATTATTTCTTTAGAGAACTTTTTAAGTATGCATGTAGGAACGTTTCCAAAAATATTAATCTCCAAGAAATGTTAAATCATTTAAGTGTGAAATTAAGATCAGCTTTTATGTATTCATTACCCTCTACATAGAAACATTCCTTTCTGTTTTACTCCCGAGATTCAGGAACCTCGAATGGAAAGAAATAGTTCTTTTCGTTAGGATTCTATAAGCTAAATAAGGAACAAAGTTTGTTCTCAAATAATTATAATGTGATACAGAATGGGATAGAGCCATGGAGGATATAAAAGCTTAGAATTGTAATATTTCACACTAAATGATTTGCATATGGTTGGGAGTACTGGTTACCAGAGAAGGAATGAAGACGCACAGTGAGAAAGGCCACAGGCAAGGTACCACCTGAACCATCTGCTCACGGCTCTTGGAGATCACTGTGGATGAAGGCATCTCAGGACAAGAGCAGACATGGCTGAGACAAGACCTACAGTTGTAAAGGGTATCTGTAGGAGATGGGGAATGAGCTGCAGGAAGGCAGCCAATGCTGTACAATTCCACACAGATCACGGGTTAGTATCCTAAATGGTGAGGGAAAGCTTACAGGCTACAAAGATGTTAAACATTGACAGCTAAGAAGGTGGTGATGCCCTTAAGCAGGAAGATGAGATTAAAAACCAAACAATATCTCAAAAAAGATAAATTTGAGTTGTGTATCATTGAATTTGGGATACCGGAATTAGGAGTAGAACTTATCCCAGGTAGTATAAGTAGATTCCATGGCCATCACTAATCTCAGGAGGTGTGTGTCAGACATGATCTTATGCCATGCACGTGATCATTTCCTTTCTCGAAGTGGCATTATTTTATCTTTCCGAGCTATTTGTATTTTAGTATGTGTCTTTATTGTACTTACAGAACCAAATGCTAAGGAATTTGAGATCATGGGGTTTCTTTTTTTAAAAAAAAAATCTGACTTTCAGATTGAATAAGTTGTATTTCTTCACTATGACTATTTCCTCATATACATGAATAATTTCAATATAAATAAAGAATTTTGACAAGTATTGAAAAAAGAATCCATGACATTAAAAGAGAACCAGTAAGGGTATATGTGAGGTTTTAGATGAGGAAAGAGAAAGGGTGGGAAATGTGATTGTATTAACATCACCCCAAAGAAATAATTCTAAAATTCCGACTCCGTATTTTTAGTAATGCCTACAGATGTTCTTACTAAGTAACAGCCATGTGAGTAGCAACAGTATGAATGAATGTAAAAAATAAAGAATTCTAACTACAGAATATATATATATATATATATATATATATATATATATATATATATATATAGCAGAAGGATCTGGACATGGCCACAGAGGAGTGACTTTGGTAGAATTAATACCATTGCATAAGTTGAAGCAAACCAAGTGCATGTGAGCCCTCCACTTCATATTGTCTCTTCTGTATTATTGCTACCTTTGAATTAGTTGTTGAATATTCTGAATACATGACTGTTCTAGAACTAAAATTTCTATTAAATTAATTTTGGCTCAGGAATATGATAAAGGTGGGTGTGTTTTAGCCCTTGGGCTGAATTTTTTATGCACAGTTTCAGATCAAATGACTAATGCTTTCTGTTGCTGGCCTTGACCAAACAAAAACAAAAACAAAAACAAAAACAACAACTGTGATTCTTTAAAGCAGATGGTATCCAGAATGAGTGAAAGACTCTACAGTTCCAAGCCCTGAATTCTGATGGATCTTCATGACAGTCTAATAACAGAGGTACTTTGATTCTGTTTACAAATGATCAGAATAAAGATAATGTATGCAATCATGTGACTATCCAAAAGCCTGATTATTATCATCATGGCTCTGTTTTATTTAAATCTAAATGTCCATTTTCTGAAATGTAACTTTCTTCTCTGTCTTTGGGATTTAAGCCAGGATTCCACCTCCATTCAATAACTATTGACTTCTAACTATAGTGGTGATATAGTCATGCAGTAACATTGTATCCGCCTCCATTCAATAACTATTGAATTCTAAATATAGTGATGATAGTCAAGCAGTAGCGTTGTACATTATGTTTGTCTGAGGGTAATGGAAAAGTGAAGAAAGAACAATCTTATCACCTTTAATAAGCTAATAAGCTAGATTTTTTCGTATTACCATAAAATATTTATTTTTAGAAGTAATGAATATTTAATTCCAGATACGATGGTGCTGTGAACATCATGTCGAAATTATGTTTCATATTGTGCCAAATTTTTATTTCATTACCTCCTATATATTGAGAGCTAGTTTAATAATAGTAAATGTTCACTCTCATTTCCCTGCATATTATTCTAATATATACGATCCTAACAGCTTTATTCTACTAAGAATGTAGAACATTGGGGCTGGAGAGATGGCAAGGTGTTTAAAAGCATTTGCTGCTTTTGCAAAGGACTTGAGTTCAGTTCCCAGCACTCAGTCAGGTGACGTACGACTCTGTCATTCTGGTTCCAGATGACTTCCAACCTGCTCCTGGCAACTGAGAGCATTGCACATGTGTGGTGCGCAAGCAGAATTCAGACCATCTCCTCTGCTAGAGCGTGCATTAGCACGTTGTTTCTATTTTTACAAATAGTTAAGCTTTATACTATGAATGCCTGTATGTGAGGGGTTTTGGTTTTGGTTTTGTTTTGTTTTGTTTTGTTTTCAACTTAACTCAAGCTACAGTCATCTGAGAAGAGAGAATTTAAATTGAGAAAATGCCTCCATCAGGTTACTTGTAGACCAATGTGTTATACCACCCTTGGGAAGGTGGTTTGGGGAAATATAAGGAAGGTAGCAGAGCATGGGCCTGAGGAGCAAATCAGTAAGCAGGTCCTAACGTGGACTCTTCTTCAGTTCCTTCTCTAACTTCTCTCAATAATGTACTGAGACTGGGACTTATAAGCCAAACTCTTTCGTCCCCAAGTGGCTCTTGGCTATGCTGGTTTGTCACTGCAATAGAAAGAAAAATAGTACATCTTGCTTTAAAAAAAATCTGCTAAGTTGTCCAACATTTCACAAGAATGCACAGGGTCAAGTGAAAAAAGCTGAGCTCCCACTTAGAGAAAAACTGCTTATTGCAAACTAGCTCTCAAGAACTGGGACTCAGATCAGCTATGATGTCTTGTTCTTCCTGTCTCTGACAAAAATGGGGGTGCTCCCCTTAAATGTGTCATGAATGTCAGATAGTAAATCACGGTAAACATACATGAAAATTAAATAAATATATTGTTACATAAAAAATTTAGCAAAGCTATCCATACTAGAATATTCCTATAATTCCAGCATTTGTAAACTGGAGAATCAAGAGACTTAGTTACATAGTGAGGTTGAAGATATCCTCAGCCACATATGAAGAAAGAGGAGGAGGAAAAGGAAGAAGAACAGAAGGAGGAGGAGGAGGAGGAGGAGGAGGAGGAGGAAGGAAGGAAGGAAAAGAAGATTTTGGAGGATATTATTATTTCACTTATATTTTACCAGGAGTGATTTTTGATTTTTTTTTTAGTACAACCTTTGTGTATGTGTGTATATATATGTCTGAGTGCATGTGTGTTGGGGCAGAGTGGGAGTGTTTAAGTGGCAGTGGTGGGTGTGGTGTGTGCATGGGTATACACACGCATGCCTGCCAATACTCAGGTGCCATCTATATTGTTTTTTTGAGATAGGATCTTTCACTTGGCCTAGAGTTTTCTAAGTAGGCTAGATTAGTAGTGGTAGGTAGACTAGCCTGGCTGGACAAGAGACTTTGCACATTATCTACTCAGAATTATATTTATGGGTGCATGACCATACTTTACTTTTCCAGGTTTGTTCAGGGTATTGAAGTCTGTGTCTTAATTTTTTACAGCAAGCAGTTTAATAACAGACCAATCTCCCTAGCATACTTTTATATTTATTTCAAGTAGAGAAACAATTAATAGATATGTTTATGAATGCATTACCAGGTTTCAGTCCATGCACATGCTGTGGTGTTTCCTCGGCTAACATTTCTCGTGTGTATGTGTGTATGTGTGTGTGTGTGTGTGTGTGTGTGTGTGTATGTGTGTGTTCATGTGGCAGGGGTGCACATGTGCCAATAGAAATTTTGTAATTATTCTTTTAGCAAGAATATTGTATATTCTATATAATGTGTATCATGTTCTTATAAAGTGTGCTCACCATGCATGACAAACCATCACTTAGAATCCCTCTTGTATAAATGAAAAGGTCTACCACATAACCAACAACCTTCTTTATCCTACATCTTTTCCTTCCCTCCAGCTTCTGGCAGCTACCTTCCTTCTCTGTATTAGTTAGACTAGTTCGGACTCCACAATAATGTGACTTTACCCAGTGTTACTTTTTTGTTTCTGAATTATTTCACTTGGCATATTGTTCTACTCACGTTGTCATACATGACAAACCCCCACTCTTGCTTTATTTCTTCACATTTACATCTGTATAATATTCTACTTTCATAGACTAAAAAGATTGATATTGTTAAAAAATATCTATACTATCCAAAATATATTTGCTCTAAAATACCAATGACTGTTAATAAAACATAAACAGAAAAAATCCTAAAATTTCTTATGGAGACACAAAAGTTTGAATAACCATAGTAATCTTGTGAGGAGGAGGAGGAGGAGCAGGAAGAGGAGGAGGAGGAGGAGGGGGAGGAGGAAGAGGAATAGAAGAGTAGATTTGCTAATTGCCATACTGAATATGTGTGTGTGTGTGTGTGTGTGTATGTGTGAATTTGAGGATCATTACACACACACACACACACACACACACACATATATATATATATATATATATATATATATATATATATAATGATATCCAATTTTTAAAAATCAAAAACAGATACAAACACCAATAAAGCCAAATACTGATTTGAGGAATAAATACACACACACACACACACACACACACACATACACACACACATACACACACAATCAAATGCTTTTCTGTACAAAAGCCATGAAAAGCTATGAAAAACAAAATTTTCTTCAGTAATTATTTGGAAATGTAGATACCTAGATACATATGACTACACACCAGAAACAATTAGTGCATTGATTCTGACTGAAATGTGTGACCTGAAGCTGCTAAACCACAAAAGCAAACAGGAAACGCTTTCTTACATCTGTCTACACAACAGCCTCTTGGAAATAACTCCAAACGTACAGATAGAGAATATATAAAGCAATGAAAGAAACATAAGCAACCATGTAGCGTTTGTCCACTGTCCTGGGAGAAGCTGCATGGTTGCTACAAGGCCCATAGGGAAATAACTCAAGCTACAAGAAGAAACCACATTACCTGACTGAAACTGCAGCCAAAGGACCTGAAAGGGCATTTAAAAAGTGCTCAGTATCTCAAATCGTGGGTCAAATGAAAATTAAAACCAAAAATTACATGTCACCTTTCAGAACATTTTACAGAATTGCATGACCTTTAGAATTACACACCTTTAGAATTACACAAACACCTTTTAGAATGTTTTACAGAAAGTATGAATACTGACATGGAATGGCAAGGGTGTGGGAAAAGGTAAGAAACACTTTTAGAGTGCTTCTGGGAATGTGGATTTGTAGAGATATATTGGAAAATAATACAGGGATTCTTCAAGAGCCTTCAAGTAGATCTACCAGATCCAGAAGCCACAGTCTTGGGTATGCAGCCAATAAGAATAAATCAGGTATGCAGTGCTGCAAGGACAGCTGTACACTGTCTTCATTCATCATTGCTCCCAAAGTCCACAATGAATGAATGAGTGAATGAAGAAATCATAGTGTGCACTTGTGTACAGACAAGCTGGGGAGACTCGTCTAGTTAGATATGCTTTGTTCTTTTCAATGACGTCATATTACACTCCTTCTCTTGAACAGACAAGGGTTTCACTCGTTTCACTACATCCAAACTCTTCAGAGAATTCTTCCACTTACTTTCCTAGCATAGAAATACCAAGAACAGAAACATATTTGGCTAAACACCTTCATTTGCATGCAAAATTCTAAATGCAAAGTTATAGGCTACCTAGAACTGGCTAATTCTTTAAGGAAGGATTTTGACATCTAGAATACAGATGTGAAAATGTATCAGTATGACTTGCCTAGTTAGATAACAACTGAATGTGCTTATAAAGGTATACGGGTCTCAAAGTTGTTATAAGAGAGAACTGCTTTCTTTCATTGACATATGAATGCATGATGCACAGGAAAGCGGCTACTATCTGTTTTTTAATTTTTGAATTTATTTTTTGCATATATATATATATATATATATATATATATATATATATGAATATGACTTCAGACTACATCTCCTGAAGTTAAAAAGAAATCAAGGGACTAGAGAGAGAGAGATGGCTCAGCAGTTAATTTCCAGCAACCACACAGTGGCTCACAACCATCTGTAATGGGATGTGATGTCCCCTTCTGGTGTGTCTGAAGAGAGTGATATGGTACTCACACGCAGAAAATAAATAAATAAATCTTTTAAAAATATTTTCAGAGAAAAATGACTTCTAATTCTTGTAACATACCAATAAACAGGTATGAAATTAGAACAGCCAGAGTGTTCCTACTCTTAAGCATCTTTATTCCACACCAGTTTTATTTCGTATCTTTTAAGAGTCTTCCTTTTAAAAGTCATTGATTGATTGATTGATTGATTGATTGATTGATTGATTTGATGATGTATGCAGAGTATGTACAGGTAAGTACATACTTGCAGTGCCAATAGAGGACAGAAGCTGGTGTTAGATCCTCTGGAGCTGGGATTACAGATGGTTGTGAGCCCCAGCACACAAGTGAGTGCTGGTAACCAAACCTGGGTCCCTGAGAAGAGCAAGTGTGCTCTGAACCACTGAGTCCTCTCTCCAGCCTCAAGGTGGGACTAGCTGTTACTAATAGTTCAATAATGTGACCATATCCAAGTAGTGACAGTTGAGTTTATTTCCAGGTCACTGTAGTACGTGTCAGGAGGCTGCATAATTGAACATTGGCCTTAAAATTACTTTCTCTTTCAACTCTTAGTAAATTAATTGTGCTTACTCATTTTAGTGTTACACTGCTAAATGAAGAGCTCCACAGTTAATTAAACTTTTACAACTGGAAAATGTTTTTGCTTTATTGTTTTAAGCCAGCCAAATCCACAGAAAGTTTATTGAGATGCATCAGGGAAATCTGGCCTTGGATTTTGCTGTCTCTTCAATTGCATTTTCCATCCAAAGGTTAATTAAGGCCTGCGTTGACTAATAGAAAGTATGGATCTTTTATGACAAGATGTTTACAGATAGGTATACATATGTTGGCATTGTAAACCTACTGACTCATTTATTAAAAGAAACTAATTAATCGAGTTGTCGACTAGTAGTCGACTCCACAGATGCCCAAGCAGCAAACCTGAGTCTCTTTCACCAACAGGATTGTTTTATAGTAGCTTTGGAACATGCTCTGTAAGTAGGTGAAAGATCAGATCTTTAAGCCAGAACCAAAGCCTGATGGGCTATAAACAAAGTGACTGCAGGCATCCTGTATCACCATGACTGATGAAGGCTTTTAGAAAGGATCTCCAGTGGCAAGCCATTCAGAACTTTCCTTCATGAGGGAACACTGGTACTTACTTTCTATGAACTGGCTCCATACTTTCTGTCTAGACTTTTGTGGTTTGGCACTCCGTGTCCTGCTGCATCATTCAGGGATGCCTAGGGAGCTCTCCACACTCTTCCATATTAGGAATAGAGTAGCAGTTTTGTTACATAGCCCTTTTTGAGCTGGGGGAGTGCAGTGTGCTTTTGAGGCTATTTCCCAGGAAAGATTGATAAACAGGAAAGTGACACAACAGAGGCAGCCCATCCTGCAAGCAATTGGACCACCACAGAGACCAGAGGGAGTTACAGTTCCATCACAGAGACTCTTCGGGAATTATAAAATCCTTTGACAATGAGTAGATGAATAGTGAGTTTTCCATCTTAGTTTTAATTTTTTTTTCTGAGAAATTTAACAATATGCAGTTTCTTCAATTGCAATTACAAGGTTCGTTAACATTAACTACAGAGTATAGGACAGTTACACTGTTCCTGAATGAGAGACCAATAGAGAATACAAATTCAGCCCAGATTGATGTTACAACAATTTGAGGGGCTGGAGAGATGGCTCAGTGGTTAAGAGTACTGGCTGTTCTTCAAGAGGTTCTGAGTTCAATTCCCAGCAACCACATGGTGGCTGACAACCATCTGCAATGGGATCCAGTGCCCCCCTTCTGGTGCATCTGAAGAGAGCAACAGTGGACTCACATACATTAAATAAATAAATAAATCTTAAAAACAAAAAACAAAAACAAACAAACAAAAAACCAATCTGAGAAAGGGGTGAAAGCAGATGCTGAAAGCTTAAATTTATAGATAATACATTTGCCATAGTTGCCCGGACATTATGGGCTGAGTATTAGATTATTTATTGGGACATTCACATAGAGTGATGAGCATTGCATGTTCACAGACTGAAACTGTAGCTGGAATTCACTCTATTATTTGTAGGCACCTAATAAATCACTCACCATGCTGCATTATGAAATAAGTGAAGCTAAAGACCAAAGTACAGTCTGTGTCTTTGAAATCATAACCAAATAGGAGACTTAAAAATCATATATGCGAGCATCCAGATTCACTCAGTCTCGCACTTTGCCCTGGCTGTTCCTTGCTCTTATATGAACCTTTTTCCTTGGAGGATGGTCTTTCCCAGTTCCTTCTCTATTTTCTGTCCCCAAAGCTTAGCATCACAAAATACAAACCTGAGTAATCCTCTTGTCCCTTCTAGCTCATCTTATTTCACCCCAGGATGAAGTACTCGGTTTTAAATTCTACGTTCTTAGATTATATCTAAAAATCCCAGTATCACTGTCCAATCTGTCAGTTCAGAGACTCTATTGTTCAAGTCTCAAAAAAGGAAATTAGCTGCTGAGAATTTTCAAAACAGTCCCAGTTCTTTGACATATCAACACCCACAGAAATCATTCTCTCAACACTATACTTTCAAGTCTTAATCTCATCATCTTCCATGATCTAACAAGTTTCTCCTCTGCATTACCTCGGCTCTTCTCTGCCAGGCCATTTTCTGTCTTATTAAAGTCAGTACATCCTTTCCATGATCTATTTACATTCAGCTCTTCTACAAGCATTGTCTTTTCTCACTCCATCTCACCAAAATTAACCAGTGTCTCCAGGATCAACAGCCAGTCAAGCTAATCACCACTCAGTTGTTGTTTCAGAACCCAGAGCCGATTTTTACAGTCTGTCTTAGACAGATCCTCAGCTACTTCCACCCTCTAGAGTCATCTTCTCACTATTAAAAACCTGTGACTAAATCCAGCAATGGTCTACTCATTTTCTACTACAGGAGAGCAAAAGAATAACAAACAACAAAAACATACCAAACTCTGACTACAACATCCTCCTTTTATATCACTGGCAACTCTTTCTTTCCAGTTGATCAAGCCAACCAGAACTGATTTTTAGTTCTCTGCTTAGTTCATGTCTCATCCAATCCACTAGCAAATTATATTGAATTTCTGTAAAGCATATCTCCCACATTGGACTACTTCATATGACTTATACCACCCCAGTGCCTGCCATCCTCAAGTTCCTTGTGAATTAAAGGATGCTATTCCATGCATTTTGTCCTCACTATTATCAACATATCATCGTCTACTTCTTTCCTTGCTCTTTGCCCATCAGTCATAATAAGTCATAGTTGAATTACTGCTGTTTTTAGAATTAGACAAGAATAAGTCATAACATATGACATGTTCTTTGATCTAGAGTGTCCTTCCCTAAAAATTTACATGATTTGTATTTCAGGTCAGATGTTATTTGCACTGAAACAATTTTAAAACGTGGACCTGCCTCGAAAAAAACCAACCAACCAACCAAACAAACAAACAAAAAAAAACCAGCAACAACAAAAAAACGTGGACCCAATAAATGAGTGGCAAGATAGGAAAGAAAAGTGGGTTGTCTATTTAGCTACTGAGAGTAAAACATAAGACCAGAAGGAGCAAGTAAGTGTAAGAAGTTATGAAAAATCCAGAGAGAAGAATGCATGTCAACACCTGTGA
This sequence comes from Mus pahari, assembly GCF_900095145.1. Taxonomy (NCBI): domain Eukaryota; kingdom Metazoa; phylum Chordata; class Mammalia; order Rodentia; family Muridae; genus Mus; species Mus pahari. Next base: position 53,188,679 of record NC_034604.1, on the reverse strand, counting down.
CAATTCCTCTAATTACAAGAAACATCTTTACAGACAGATGGATCCAGGGGTTTCTGAGTCAGATCAGATGGCACTGAGTCTGAGTCACACGGCTTTCTGCCTTCAGAATCCGTGCTTTCCATGAAAGCGTCTGATAATATACGCTGGATGTCCATGAAGCATTCCTTTAGATAGTGAACAGTTTACCCACAAAACGCATTTATTTTGCTATGACTTTAAAATGTCACCATTATTCTTATAACTTCGCAATCCAGGCATTGACCTATAGGCAAATAGTGTACCACTTAACAATGTAAGCATGTTAGACATGATATGCTGTTTTTAAATAGTAGCCTCAAATTTTGGCAGCCTCTTCAGTAAATTGGTTTTCTTCGAGGCTAATATGTCTCATCAATGAAGTAACTAACCACTGACATTAACTTGTACAGCATATAGGTCCAGAACTCACCACAGTTAATTCCAAAGTGAAAATCTCCTGTAGGTGCAGTCCTATTTGTGGAGTGACTGCTAGTAGCACCTGTCTCATGATTCTACACGGAATCTCATGATTCTACACGGAATCTCATGATTCTACACGGAATCTCATGATTCTACACGGAATCTCATGATTCTACANTCTCATGATTCTACACGGAATCTCATGATTCTACACGGAATCTCATGATTCTACACGGAATCTCATGATTCTACACGGAATCTCATGATTCTACATGGAATCTCATGATTCTACATGGCTATTTCCATTTCTGATTAAGAATAGATGAAATTCTCAGAGGAGTTCCTGTATTCACAACAGAAGAGCAGAGAGAATACAGTATTGAGTGTGCTATTGAATCTATGGTCACATGTCACAGCAACCATCTGAAATAATTCATGGCTATAGGTCATGAAGGAAACCAAAATTCTCGGCAAGGAAAATGAGAGAACAGTTCAGCAAGGAGGTTATTGAACTGCTATTGGAAAACCCTGTTTGTCAGTTTCCATAAAATAACAATAAAAGCAATTTTTAAAATTCACACCTAATGTCAGCACAGCTTGTGATAACAGAACAAAAAATGAAATGCAGGCAGGAGGGGAAAGAGGTGTAAATTTGCAAACTTCTAGCAAAAGGCCATGAAACAAATTCCTTATAGCAGCAGGTCATGTAAAAGAATTCAACACCCCTGACTATGCTGTCAATGGATCTGGTACAACCTCATTCAACACCTGGCCACTAAAGGTTGATCAAAGTGGACACTACTGGCTGATCAAAGACACCAGGTTCTAATGATGTTGAGAGTGTCTGAATGGATAAGTTTGCTCCTTCCTTGCACTTTAGATTATTTTTTTTTACCTTAAATAAGTTGAATTTGACTATTTAAAGAAATGATTTCGTATTTTCTTCATAGAAATCTTGGATTGTATAATACAAATCACCCAGTGTCAAAGTTTATGGAAGTTAAATGCAATAGTAAAATAAAGAGGTGAGAGTAATTATAAAAGTAACAGCCAGAATTCTCAAAAATGCTATGCTTGGGCTTGTCAGCACATTCTCTGAGGGTAATTAACTCCTACCATGTTAAACATTCCAACTCAAGAGTTACTTTTAGGGAAAAAATAATATAGAAATAAATCCTAACATACAAGAAGGTTTTACAAGTTCAAATTTCGTCTCCGTTATGGCTCCACAGTAGCTCTTAGTATTCAAAAGATGAGTGTCCAGCCAAGAGCTTCTCTGGTTCCATCATACTCTAATATTTGAAGTCTAGCAAATGATTGGACCTAAAATATTCTTTAAAGAACACCCAGTAGATTAGTGTATACCAACAACACGAACAGAAGACCTCTGTCAGAGCCTCAGTAGTCACGTACGCTTCTTGTAAACTGTGATTGAAGAGAGAAACAGCTAGGAATATTTAAAAGAAAATTGTGGTGACTAGAGCATATGACAAAAACAGTGAAATAGGCTGGTCTGAAAAAGCATGGAGAAATGAGAGCAGATTCTTGGCCCCTTCTGTTGGTGTACTGTCAGGACATGTGTATTCGAGTTTGGGTTTATTTTCCATGGTAGGAGCCACGGAACAATGTGTTAATGCCACATAAGTGAAAGCATATTGGGAAGATCTTAAGATAATACAAAGCAGCATGAATAAGGACATTGTTTGGGATTAGGAAAACTGTGGGTGCTAAACAAATGTGACAAGAGAGGAAACTGTGATGCAGACACTTCAGTCTAGAAAGCTGGAATCTCACCAAATGAAAAGCCGATGGACAGATGTAATTAAACAATAATGTTAGACAGCAAATGTAAGAGCGCATTAACAAACCCAATCCCATGCCAGAACAGAAGAGCATCGTTCTCTTACCCAATCCCATGTCAGAACAGAAGAGCATCCTTCTCGTACCCAATCCCATGTCAGAGCAGAAGAGCATCCTTCTCTTATCCCTTGACGGTAGGAAAACAGTAGCAGCCTCTGACATACTTCACACTCAGCCAGCTCATCTTGCACTGTGAATCAGGAACTCTCAGAATGTGTCTTGCATAGATCCCCACCAATTCCTTGGATGTGCTAAAAGCAAGAAACTATGACAGGATATAGGAAGTACACCCTAGGATAGGAGGGTGCACTTTGGAGGAATTCACACAAACACTAGCAAGCCAACTCATAAATAAGTACAATAAAGTTCCCATAATCAGAATTTTCTAAGGAAATGAACACCACTAGACCCTATCCCAATAAATATCCTTTGTAATGTGCAGTAAAGAGAGGTTGAGGACTATCATTAATTCTTCCATGAATATTTAATTAAAGATTGTTAGGAAAGGACTTTTACAAAGCTGGTTCTAAATGCCAATGTTTTTATTAGCTAGCAAAGTGTTCTTGCTTCAAAATGAACCTACTTTTAGAACAATGAAGTCTAGATTTATATTTGAAGGCAAGATTCAAACCATACCACATAAAACCACTAACATTTCTAAATAAATTCAATCTTTGATCGGTATTTGCATCTGTTGACAAAGTAGTAGCAATAGGATTCTTCTAAAATGAATCAGTTCAGGAAGGAAGTTCTGTTCGGATCATAGGCAGAGAATCATTGCAAGCACAGTAAAGAAAAGAAAGTGAGGAAAAGTACCAAACTGATGCATGCAGAGTATAACTGTACTTCAACCCCTGGCTGTTGGTAATAGAATAATATCCCCAGGAAGCTACCCAAGCACATCCTTCAACTCCATACAAAGGCAGCATCAGTAGAAGGACTAATAATGGCTTCTCAGTTTCAGAGCAATTAGTTGGTAACCTCTCTGACTTTTCTCTCTGCTCATGGCCAGTGACTTTGATTGGTCTTTCTACACCTTGCCAATTACTTAAAACGAAGTCTAAGAACAGCCCTGGCACTTGGGAATTCTCTCAGACTTGGCTCCAGATGAAGAATCAGACATATGCAGATTTAAACATCATAGATTCATTATGCAAAACGTGAAGTCAGTGAATAGCAGAAAAGCCTTTCATCTGTTTCCCAAATTAACCAAAATTATTTAGACTTTTCTAAATTCTTAACATATGCCTCAGAAATAGCCCTACTTCGGAGAACTGCCTAAAGCAAGGAGAAAATCATTTCAAAATCACCATGCCTATCCAAATACTACAGGGATGATCAATGGTGAATTGAAGCAATAAATAGACCTACTCTCTGGGCCTGCCACAGCCAGTATAGAACTGTGTAAAAATTCCTTAGCTCCTGTCAGCTTCAATTTCTTGGTATAAAATGGACCTTGTAGTGCCACACACACGGCTATCACAGGAACAAGAGAGTACTTCCAACTCCCTGGGCATGTTTCTCACATAGAACTTGTGTACAAAACCGATCAGTAACATTATTTTTTTAAAGTTGTTTTATTTTTTATTAGATATTTTCTTAATTTATATTTTAAATGTTATCCCCTTTCCTGGTTTCCCCTCCGAAACCCCCTATTCTCTCTCCCCTCCTCCTGCTCACCAACCCACCCACTCCCACTTCCTGGCCCTGGCATTCCTCTACACTGGGGCATAGAGCCTTCACAGGACCAAAGGCCTCTCGTCCCATTGATGACCCATTAAGCCAACCTCGGCTACATGTGCAGCTAGAGCCATAAGTCCCACCATGTATACTCTTTGGTTGGTGGTTTAGTCCCTGGGACCTCTGGGGGGTACTGGTTAGTTCATATTGTTCCTCCTATGGGACTGCAAATCCCTTTGGCTCCTTGGGTTCTTTCTCTAGCTCCTTCATTGGGGAGCCTGTGCTCAGTCCAATGGATGGCTGTGAGCATCCACTTCTGTATTTATCAGGCACTGGCAAAGCCTCTCAGGCTAACATTATTATTAGAGAGGACATTGTTATAGACAAATATTGAAATTATTTTATTTAAAACTGTCTATATCTGAAATGGCAACCCCATCATTTTCTTTGAGACTCTATTCCTTTAATGATAAATAAGAGATATACAGGTCAGGAAGAGGAAATTTTCCTATAGACATGAATACAATTTTAATTATTAGAAATCCTAGTAACCAATGTGTCCTTACTTAATTTCCTAATAAGGCTGTGACTTGAATATGGAGCCAACTGGATAGCATTATGACATGGGACCATAAAGAATTGATTAGGCCATTGGGCTATCTTGGTCTTTGTAAACAAGATTAGAACTCAGATATAGCCTTGAACTACTTTGCCCTCTAGCCTTTCAACTTTCTATCAAGTCCTGACACCAAAAGCCTTCTCACGAAATGCTAAAGCATTGACCTTGAACTGCCCCCAAGTACCAGAGATGTGAAAACGAATTTTTGTTATTAATAAATTATCTAGTCTGCATCGTTCTGTTGTGTGGGCACAGAGGCATCACACAGTCTTTTAGCGATGAATGATCACTTCTTTTCTCAAAAAAGGGACATGTGCCTCCAGTGTTTTATGACAGCGATATCAATGGGAGATCTCAAGAGGAAGGAAGTAGGGAGGATAAATGAGAAGCATGACAAGGCACTATGTAAATGTATCTTAGATACCACGACGATAAAACTATAAGAGAAACACTGTATCGCAGAGGAAGATGCACTACTGAATGTACCCATTGTTATTAGGTTGGGGAGTTAGCAGTTGGTAACAATTGGTCCCTGGAATATAAGTAAAACTTGGTTCTGGGAGCTACTCTGAAAATATGCAATCATCTCTGCCAAACTACATTTCTCCTTATCCCTAGAATGCTTCTCTTCATCCTCTACCCACATCAGGTGACCTTTGAGGTGTAGGCAAGGAGACAGTTATTTCTGCAACTTACAAGCATATAATACAAAAATTGATACCACTCACGAATAAGTGAGAGTTAAGAAATACAGCTGTTAATTACATAAGCGCAATTTATACTGCTGATTCGCCAACTTGGAAGACTTTTGAAATGCAAGAAAGGAAAAGAAAGCTATGAGAGGTTACAGTCAACAAAACACAGGGGCTAATGATTATCTACTGAGCACAAAATTATTTTAAATAGGAGTCTGGTTTCCATTTGAGAAATAAATCCTATCTGGAAATATTTTCCCAATCTGTTTGGTAGACTTGGCCAAGCTGGGGGGAATTAATACATACTTTAAGATGCAGTCATTACTTATTTTACACAGAATGGGGTTGAGTTATAAGATGTAACATAACTTGCCAACAAACTATTTAGTCACTGGAAGAAACTACAGAGAGCTTGGCAGATGAACAAATTAATAAAACAAATATAGTCTGTACTATCCTCTTCACCCCATGCTTAGGAGTTGCTCCTGGGCTGGAGAGATGGCTGAGGAGTTCAGAGTTATACTGATCTTGCAGAAGACCTGAGTTTGTTTCCCACTACCCATGTCACATGGTCCTTAGCTGCCTGTAACTCCAGATGAAAGGTCTCTGATGCTTCTGCCCTCTATGGGTAAGGCAATCATATGCTCAGCCCCTCCCCATCCACCCACATATATACATATTAGATAAATTAAAGTGATGAAATGTATTTAAAATATAGAAATTTGGTTGCTGGCTTCTATGAAGATATTTTGCTAGGTAGTGCTTTTGGTTCATTTTAAACATTATTTAGACTTTAAACTCATTTAAAGCATTACAGTTGGCTACATTGTCTTAAAATTATGATGCTCTTTTGTCTTAAATTCCCTCCGCCACCATGTTTATTCTGTTTTGAGTGACACTATTTTTTAATTGTGGTTTTTGTTGGTTACTGTATTATGAATTCTGTGGCACCTCATGATACTTCCAAAGTTCCTATACCATATCCATCAGGAATTTCTCATTTATACGGTAGTCATGGTAGGCAAAACCACATCCATTCAATCCCCCAAATGTGTACCTCTAATCCCAGAAATGATATTTTTACCTTGTTTGGGTAAAAGTTCCTTCAGATGTAGCTGAGTTAAAAATTTTGAGATGAAATCATCCTAGAAAATCTAGATTGGGCTTTGCATTAGTCAGGGTTGTGTTGTTAAATAAAACAGAAAATGGAGGAAGAGGAAGAGGAGAAGGCAGCAAAGGGAGATGGGAAAGGCGAGAGAGGGGTTTTTTCTTTTTTTTTTTTTTTTTTTGGTTTTTTTATTTAAGAGAAATTACTTTTTTATTGGTCCTGTCTTATTGGCAAGTTTGAAATCCACGAGGCAGGCAGACTTACAATGTGGCTGAAAATTGATATTGAAGCTTTAAGACTGGAGTTTGTAGGGCACAAGAAGAGGGCTGGCAATTGAACACAGTTCTTTCTTCTCCACATCATATTTTGCTCTTTTTAAAAATTACTTTTTAATCATTTTACAGTCCAGACTTTATTCCCCCTCCTGATCCACTCTCTGACTTTTCCACATCCCATACTTCCCCCCGCCCCCGCCGGTCTCCAAAAGGATGTCCCTACCCCCTTACCTCCACCCTACCAGACCTCCCCACTTCCTGAGACCTCAAGTCTCTTGAGGATTAGATTCATCTTCTCTGACTGAGTCCAGACCTGGCAGTCCTCTGCTCTATGTGTTGGGGGCCTCATATCAGCTGGTGTTTGCTGCCTGGTTGGTGGCACACTTAAGGTCCCCAGTTAAATTCGTGAGGTCCACAATTATTATGGAGAGCAATTTACTTTATCATATCATTAATTACCACTACATAATGCTATCACCTAGCCATCTAGACTTCATCAAAAGCAGAGTACACACCAAGCTGAATCTTAAGGCCAGTGTCTTGATACAGTCATACAACAAAGGGCAAAAGCCTATAATAGAGGCATGGTGACTGTCTAGGAACCTAGTCACAGCAACAGGTAGATAGATGAGGACAAGAACCACTTTTCTTCCAGAGACTAAGAGGTCTAGTGGCACTGTAGAGTCAGACATCTGGACTCCAGAACCAGGAAAGTATGAGTCCTGATGTTAAAAAAAAATTGGCTATTATGTAGGAAAACAACACACTGGCAGCTGATACAATAGACGCTAACAGAACCAATGCTCACTTCATCTTACATACTTACAGTTATTTTATTAAATTTCTCTAATACATTTTATGGAAAAGACAATGACTAAATGATGAATAAATAAAATAATGTTGTATTGCATTGTTAGATGATTTTTAACTTCCCATGTCTGCTTTTCACAATACTTACCCATACATAAAAGGAAAATTGCTCATTGCAATGTTTTAAAAGCAACAAGCATCTTGCTTCTAACTTTATTATTAGATACATGTAATTTTATTAACAGGTACAGTTTTTCAAGTATGGGAAGGATAAGGAAAGGAGAAATTAAGAGTCTCATTTTGAGTCATAAAAGAGGTAGCAAAAACTAAGGTTAATAAACAAGGTTGACTTAAAGGAAAGATTCATTAATATTTAGTCTTTGCTGAAGGAGGGATGTATCAGATATAATTAAATTTGGAGTACTGAGTGGTTAGTAACAAACAACATGGATGCAGGTAGAGGTACTGCATCTCTCTCTCTCTCTCTCTCTCTCTCTCTCTCTCTCTCTCTGTGTGTGTGTGTGTGTGTGTGTGTGTGTGTGTGTGTGTGTGTGTGAATGCACACAGTGCATGAGCTACAGGAGCATGTACACACTTGCATACTTTGTAGACAAAAGGAGACACTAGGGAAGAATGGGAATCAATAAAGAAAAGAATAATTAAAAATGAGAAAAGCTCAAGTTCAGAATTTATTGACCTTGGGATTCGGTGAAACATCTACATATAAATAAAATGTTTTCATTAGCATAATGTTACCGCTAGGGAAGACACAAGAAACAAGTCCAACATTTATGGAGTCTATCACTAGGCCTCTCCCATTTCCATTAAAATAAGCATAAAATCAGACTATGCTTTTGATACACAGTCTGAAATGAATATAGATGTCCAAATTATACATCTGAAGTTACATCACTGATGAAATATCATGGGAACCCTGATAGCATTTTCTTCTAAGTGCAGCGTATCCAATTTTCTGTGCTTTTTATACTTGAGCTGTTTAAAGGAAACCAATGTGTTTTAGAAACCAAGATGTTACTAGAAACCATCATCACCCTTAAGAGTAACTGGAGAAATTGTTTAGCAACCAGCGTGCATGATGTCAGCCATGATCATATGCTATTTCTGCCAACAGCTTCAGAACCAGTTTCATTTGAAGCAGTAAGAACATGAGGTTTCCATACTCATGGGCGATTTCACCAGAGGGAATCATAGGCCACAGCACGCACAATGATTCCACACAGTGGGCAGTCTTTGCTGTGCTCTCTTAGTACAGAGTTCTCTTACAAGTCATAATCCTGCACTAAAGAAGGGCACACTGAGTAATGGGGAAACATGCACTTAAAAATCTGCCTAAGGCCACTCAGACAATATGGGCTGGGCCATATTTCTGAGTGTTATGGATTTCACCCATAACACAAACCACAAACTACACTCCGCTTTTCAGAAGATGGTGAGTTGCTTCCAGTTATGAAGTATCCTTTCCTTGGTGCCTGCCTTTCCACTTCATTATCCATCGAAGTGGAAAGGCGCTATTATACAAAAAGACGAAACAGAAAAGTCAGCCTTTCCTTTAACCCTTGTTCTCCTGAGATCAATGAATGTGCGTTGTGGTGAGTTATGAAATTTCCTTCCTACAGATCATAGCAGTTTTAAACATGATAGAGTACTGCCAGTCTGGAATCCTAATGATGGGATCTGTGGTGAACAGGGTGCCGTTGTTTCAACAAAAGGGCAGCATGCATTAAGTGGGCGCGAATGCTGAAATGTCACATAGGTTTGTCAGTTTCTTTCCTTCAGTTTCTTACTTCTGATGAACCAGAACTTCCTCTACCCAGCTGAGAGGGAAAGTAAATGTTCTAAACCCATGTCATCAGACATTCTCTGGGTCAAAGAATTGCATCCAACCCAAAGAGGTTGGTAGTTCAGATGAAAGAATAAAGTTTGAGGTTTTCAAGGAATGCCACATAAACTAGTACTTAGGTAGGAGACTATAAGCATTCAATTTCTCCCTCAATGGAGAAACCTAGTAATTACCAAATTCTAGGCAATGTTAATATTTATGATCAAAAGCAAAAAATAATCACAATCAAATTTCATTCCTTTTCAAAAAACTTCTAGTAGCATTATTTTTGGTATATATTGTTTCTTGGTGATGAAAAATAGTTGACACAACAACAGACATGTCATAACGAGAGGACCCAAAGTACTGCTGCCATCATGTTGCATGAGCTCAGACATTGAATGTGTCATCTCATCAAAATGCCCAGGCCTCACTGGCGTTCTGTCTGGAAAACAGGCCACAGTGCTTCTGGCAGAAGCAGCAACTGCTGCTGCTGCTGCTCATGATGCTGCTGCTGCTGCTGCTGAGCTTCGGGTCTCCTACTCAGCGCATTATTTTGGACGCTCTGAGAATTATACACTCTTATCTCTTGGAATCCATGGAGGCTGGCACTAGAGCCTGAGTGCTACAAATTCTAAGTACATTCAGGACCCTTGACATGCTCGTGTATCTTCCTATTCCTTCCCAGGGCATTGTCAATCATCTCTAAATTCCTTCAACCCCAAGGTAACATAAATGCTGTGTGAATGAAAGTTATACTGATATTCTTATAGGAAGACAAGAAAAGGACTTCTACATGCTCTTGCAGTGAAGATGGGTGAAATATTTCTAGATTATGTTCAATCCAGGGTTGGTAATTACCATATAAGTAGCACCCGGAGAACGGAAGGGTGAAGGGGTGACTGTTGGCCTCCTTGGGTATCTGGCCCTTCCTGTCTTCTCTTAAATATGCTGAGTCCATGAAAATATTTGTCAGGTCAGATAAGCAATGGCTAAAAAGTTCATGTTCTGTAATATTCAATAAGAAGAGAGCACAGATTTGTGTTACTTTCTCTAAGTCCCCAGCTCTTACTGAAATTTATTAAGGGATAACTCTCCTATAAATGATATACTCACACTTTATAGCCACATACCTTAAACTACTATAGAATTGAAATCAAAGGTCTTTTGAAATGTTTTGTAATACTTTTTCAAACTGATGAATAGCTAATAACAACCTTTTTCCTTTGAGGAAGAAAGTTTTATATTCATAAGTACTCTTCTCCAGTTTTCTTTAACATAAACTCATAAGTGCTATACTTGCAGACAGGAGCCTACTATTACATCCATCTGAGTGATTTCACGCATAGCTCAGGACAGCAGATGCAGAGACCCACAGTCAAACATTAGGCAGAGCTTGGGGAATCTTGGGGAAGAGGGTAAAGAAGGATTGGAGGAGTCAGAGAGGTCAAGGATACCACAAAAAAAGATACATAATCAACTCACCTAGGCATATAGGGGCTTACAGAGACCAAATGGCATCCATGTGATGGACCTAGTCCTCCTACAGTTATGTAATGGATGTTCAGCTTGGTCCAAATGTGAGACCTCAAACAGCAGAAGCAGGGGCTGTCTCTGACTCTGTTGCCTGCCTTTGGATTCCTTTCCCCTAACTGGATAGCCTTGTTGAGCCTCAGTAAAAGATGATGCAGCTAGTCCTACTAGAACCCAAAGTGGGTTGGCATAGGAGGCCTCCCTATATCTGAGGAGAAAGAAGGGGCTAAGAGAGAGGTGAAGTGAGAGGTAGGGTCTGGGGGGAGAGGAGAGAGGTGAAGGTTTAATAAGGTTGTAAAGTAAATGAATGAATGAATGAATGAATGAATGAATGAATGAAATATCTTAGTTGCAAATAAGTGTCTATCATTGAGGAAAGCTGATCCCAGGACAGAGTTTGTATTTGTAGTAAATTTTTCAGCATAGGTTTGTTCCCCATGTTTCTGCCACCCTATGATCAACACAGTAATCCTGGGAAGGGCAAATTGGGAGGATGGGCATTACTGAGAGTAATGTGATAATTAAATATATCAAAAGGTACAATTTGTTCCAAAATAACTGTTCAGTAAATGAAAATTTTCAGAAATAGAAAGATAATAAGCTTTAAATTACATGCCACGTGAGGATCATGATGAAAACGTCTGCCATTTTAGACAAGTCATCCTATGTACAGGATATCCATGTTTTATGTATCGTCCATTAAATACTTAGTAGTTGTCCCAATTATTAGGTCAGCTGTCATGTTAGCACAGTGTGTGGCTTAAAGTAACCTTTATAGAATAAGAGTTCCAAACAAGAAAGTTAAGAATGTTCATAGTTCACATATAACAAAGAGAACATATGAAGTGCTTAACTTAAAAAAAAAAAAAAACTGAAGTTGATAAGTTCTATGCTGAGAATAAGTCTTTGTCCATGGAATGATGAAGAAAGAAGAAAGAAATCAATGCTAACTTTGCACAAAGCATGGCACAATGAATCACTATATACTTAGTATACAAATTACAGAAAAGTATTGGGTTTTCAGTGTGCATATATAGGAAATAATGGTAGAGAGAGAGTTGGGTAGTATCCATGGGTTCAAGCATCTAATATGGGACTTGAGCTACATCATGGATGACATTGACTGCTCTGAGAATGTGTGTGTGTGTGTGTACAATATATATATATATATATATATATATATATATATATATATATATACAGAAGTATCTCAAAAATTTACATTAAGTACAATTAATATCACCAAGAAATATGAGCCCATTCTATCCATATTATAGAGTTAAGCAGTCAGGAGAGAGAAGTCCAAATTGATCACTGTTCTTATCTTATTTTCATAGATGAGCTAAATGAAAGAATGTGAACAGCTAAGTTTGGATCTGAGATGAAAGGATGGACCATCGAATAACTGTCCCACCCAGGGGTCTATACCATTATCAGTCACCAGATCCAGACACTATTGCATAAGCCAACAAGATTTTGCTGAAAGGACCCTGATATAGCTGTCTCTTGTGAGGCTATGCCAGTGCCTGGCAAACACAGAAGTGGATGCTCACAGTCAGCTATCGGATGGATCTCAGGGCCCCCAATAGAGGAGCTAGAGAAAGTACCCGAGGAGCTGAAGAGGTCTGCAACCTTATAGATGGAACAACAAAATGAACTAACCAGCACCCCCAGAGTTCGTGTCTCTAGCTGCATATATAGCAGAAGATGGTCTAGTCAGCCATCATTGAAGAGAGTCCCCTTGGTCTTGCAAACTTTACATGCCCCAGTACAGGGGAACACCAGGGCCAAGAAGTGGAAGTGGGTGGGTAGGGGACCAGGGGGGAGGATATAAGGGACTTTGGGGATAGCATTTGAAATGTAAATGAAGTAAATACCTAATAAAAATTGAAAAAAAGACACTATTTTCAACAAAGAATTAGAAGAAGAAGAAGAAGAAGAAGAAGAAGAAGAAGAAGAAGAAGAAGAAGAAGAAGAAGAAGAAGAAGAAGAAGAAGAAGAAGAAGAAGAAGNAAGAAGAAGAAGAAGAAGAAGAAGAAGAAGAAGAAGAAGAAGAAGAAGAAGAAGAAGAAGAAGAAGAAGAAGAAGAAGAAGAAGAATGTGAACAGCTGATGGGCAAACTGGGAGGATGGGCCAAAGGGTTCTCTCAGGAGCAATTACCTCCATTTGCAGGAGAAACATGACCATACAATGCCATGTGCACAGGGTGGAGAGATACAGTGTGGCCTTGATTATTTGGCCCAACTCCTTAGATACATTTCACTTCTGTTTGCAAAGTGTGGTTTTGGTTTTAAATAATCTTAATGCACACTGCTGTCATCTTTAACTCTACTGGATTTTGACTATCACCTCACTGCCCGTCACCTTCTCTGGAAGCTCAAATTCTATATCTGGCTTATAGGCACACCCATAGTTTAAGAAAACTTGCCTTTCTCCCCTTACTGTCTCCAGCATGTGTCTTCCATTCTGCTATTTCATGTTGTCTTTCCTCTGGATGACTTTTAAATAACATCTCGCTCTTCTAATTAATTATGCTTTTCAATTGTCTTGACCAGGTCCCGTTCCCTTTCCTCCCTCAACTCACATATATCCATCACCACCCTTCCTAGTGGTAGAAGATCTCTCTCCTCTTATGATCTCCTTTTTAGTTTCCTCCATGCCACACACACATACACTATATATACATATAGCATATATATACACACATATGTATATAAAACATGAGAGAATATGTGTAACATGTACATATATATGTATACACAGAGTTACATAGGCATGCATATAGGCATTACTATAGTATAATAAATGCAATTAAAATGTGATAATTTAATATATCAAAAGGTACAATTTGTTCTAAAATAACTGTTCAGTAAATATTAGATTCATTGTTCTACAAATTTATAACCAAACGAACCATTATGAAAACGTCAAGTTTGAAACATTTTAATAACTAGGCAGATTTTAAATGAATGCTCATAATGCCATCCTCCTTAGCATCTCCTGTAGTTCTGTATACTTTAGCATAGTTATAACACTTTGCTATAACCTAACTTTTGTCACAGAGGAGGCAATTGACCTGTACTTGCAGTTTGAATTACTTCCTAATTTTTGAAAGATTAGGATATGAGAGATTTGAGTGCAAACATGTGCTACTTCTATTTAAATCAATATAATATTAACAGAGAACCTCCAGGGCCAGTGCCTTTAGTACAGTTATCTTCTCACAGCTAACCTTAATAGCTTTAGGAGAGTAGGAACTGTCACTTAGGAAGTGAACAGAAGGTAGACTGAAGCTACAGCAAGACACAGTGGCACACTGAGACACTTAATGGGAATTCGTTCCCTCAAGCAAAACAAATTCATGAGAGCAATTCAGACTTAAGCACCCTTTGGAAGGACTGAGAATATTTAACCCCTCTGAGCGTGTTGGGGTGTCACTATTTCCTGCTATTCCAGAAGAGTCATAAACGTGGCTAGACACAGATTAAGACAAGTTAAAGGATGCTTCAGAGCTCTTAATCTGAATATCAATCCTGCATCCTGGCTTCTCCTGTATTCCTGTGGTCAACACTGACATTCCATTCCAGTGATTCTCAGGTACACAGACAGAATGTTAATGATATTCTGCTCTGATGTTCTCGGGACTTGTCTCATCATCCGCCAAACCCATAGTCACCAGCGTGAACCAGGTCTCTAAGATCTCAGACTGTCATCTCCAGCATCTTTCTGTAACTGTTTTTGGTCCTAAGACTGCCCTTGACTTATCCCAAACATTTGATGCTTCCTCCAATCTCCATGCCTGGCATGACTAAAACATTGAACTAAACTCAATCTTTTCCTAATTACTCCTCTAATTGGCTATGACCTAAATTTGGATGTATTCTGAATGAGCTTTTCTCTAACACCAGTGAACATATTTGAGGTTTTACATTATATTTTAAATGTCTCACCTAGAAGGTGAAACAAGTTTTCTTGTCTTGCTACTTTTACTTGCAATTTATTTGGTTTCACCAGAAACCAATGTCCTTTAAGCCCCCCCCCCCAAATATCATTGCCTGAAACTTATTTTTGGTATCATTTATTTAACTTGTGTCATTTGCTGAAAAAAAAAATGTTATTTTATCTGTCATCCTCATGGTGACATCAACCACATTGAAGTACCGCAATGCATATCCTTCAAATGGTCATATGCTGTAGTCTTGATTCTTTGACTTTGTCACCTCAAATAACCCCATTAATTTTTCCTGACAGCCTGTCACTCCTTTAATAAAAGCTTAGTTCTAAATTTCACCCAGAAATATGTACTTTTTCGTAATCTTCAGCCCTGCCCTCTCATTAGATGTACTTCTTCACATTCTTCAATGCTGTGTTCTCTTGTGCCTCCTTCTCCTTCCTGTTCACTCAAGAACAGGTTACAATGCCAACTACTCTCTGCAGACATTAACAGACCATGTCTTTAGGAAGCACTTGTCAATCACTTAGCTTTGTTTACTTCTTGCTTAGACCCTATGTCCCATTATTACAATCACTGCCTTAATATACCACATTTCCAACTTCTTGGTCACCCCAGACTCCTCACACAGTCTAAATATATGTTTCTGTCATTATCTGCATATGTATCAGTGTATCTAATTTCATAGGAAGAAGTATAAGTAAGCTGCCTTCACATTATAAACTACATATGACACTCAAAATTGTTTTTTTTTTTTTACATTTCCTAATAAACTCAATTTACTACTCCCTAAACAATTACTAAGCACATCATCTTTCCCAAAGAAAGTGCATGGATTCTTTTCTCTACTTGCTCATAGATGATTTTACAATTCTCTCAGTTAATTTAATAATATTCAGAATTCTCTGAATTATCAAATCTGCCAATCAACCCATATCTCTACCTTGTTCAAGTCTTGTTTCTGTTCCCTCCTGCGATTGTGGTGGATTCTCTTCTTTTACACAAGACCAATTTCTAAACTGTGCTCGGAGTCTACCTTCTGTTTCTTTTTCTTTCTAAACTTTTGCTGTTACAAGATAGTATCTTAACCTTAGACCACGAAATCCACTTTTTACATTATTCTATTTATTATGCAAAAGCATGCTGAAGAGTTTTTAGTACACATACATGCATGCACACATACACAGACAAATGAGTACAAGCACAGAAAAGCACATAAATATAAAATTTTTGTCACTGAATTTGATCTAAAAACCATCTTCCTTCTCCCTTTCAAAGCAAAAGCCCTTTTTTCTCCTACCATTCACAGTTCAGCATACACCAATCTCTGAAACAAACTTGTGAGACTTGTCATTAAGGTCATCTTCAAACCCTGCTGCCAAATTCAATGAGTTCTCTACTTCATTTCTTCTACATCTGATGCAGCTGACCTATACTCTTCCTCCACCCTTTCCTTGTTGGTGACATTCACTTTGATGGTTTCTATAGTACTTCCTTGCTGATTCGTGAGTTTCACTTCCCTGTTCTTTCTCCTGACCTCCAAATAATAAAATTTCTTGACAATTAATCCTGCGTTATCCAGGTCCTTTTAATGGACACTGTCTTCTTAGGGTCAGTTTACCCTGTGGGCCTTTAAATGTCACCTACATTTGCTCTAAGAAGGACAGCTTTTCAGCACGAGTCTTTCCAGTTGTGAATGTTCTGTTTCCTGATTCAGTTCAGCTATGTAACTGACATTTTCATAAGGATGTGTGACCTGCGTGTCACCTCTGTGTGGCCGAATCTAAATCCTGGCTTCACTTCAGTGGTATGTTTCTAGTCTAATCTTCTAGTCTCAATTATCAGGAGAAAAAACACCGATATCCAGCCAGTCTTCTCAAGTAAAAACGGAAATGGCTGTCACAGACTTCCCCTTGTCCCTCAACAGCTCCTACTGCTTCAGTCTCCAAAATGTGTCAGTTTCTGTCCCCAAAATTGATCAGAAAATCATTTGTTTTCTTTAATCCTAGTGTTACTATGTCTGATTACCTATATTTCATTCTCTAGAGAAGCCGTTCAGAAACACCAACTAAATAGTTTATGTTCTTGCTTTAAAAACAGCAAGTGGCTTCCCACTGTTCATACACCATTATTTCCTCTATAAGGCCCTGTGAGATTGGAGCCTACTTGCTTAACATCAAACTTCAGAACTCTCCCTCTGAACTCTCAGCTCACACCAAAGACCCTTGGCCCCGTTATCTCCACCTGAGCATGTTAACCATTATCCTAGCTGCTAAAGGTTCAACTTACCTAGACCCACTCAGTACAGTTCTATCCCATGACATCATTTTTTCTCTGATATGCAATTTTCAATATTTATAACTAGCTTTATCTAATTTATGATTTCTTTAGTTCCCCTAATAAGCTTTAAGAATCACAACGGAAGGCATCTTATACTAATCTTTAACTCTGTGTCCTTTGCATTTATCAAGGGTAGATGCATTTCATGGATGCTCAATAATTAATGAATAAAAAATTAAAGAATACATGGACAACTCAGTCTGTGTTCAGAGTTCTCAGTTGTTACAGAACCACATGATCTAGCATGTCATAAGAAATTACTCTTCTGGAATGTAGATCTAAATAGTTATTAAAACAAGAAACCAGTAATTTCCAAAAAAAGTTTTAAACTGTTAATGTTCTACTATCATTAATATAAATAAAAACGAGGGCACAATTCCTGTGCTGTTCTAAAAATTTATAAAGCTAAATCTATGATAAGACAGCAACTGCAATAATGAATGAAATCTTATGTGATTTACTGTCATGACAAAAGGCAAATTCTGGCAATCTCTAACACTATTACTCTGTTATACTTGCAGAGAGGGGCATGTTGTCTTATAAGAGACTCTTTCCTGTAGCTGACTCAAACAGATACAAAAAGTGCATGGAGTTTGGGGACTCTTATGGAAGAGTAGGAAGAATTGCAGCCCTGAAAGGGACAGGAACTCCATAGGAAGACCAACAGAGTCAACTAACCTGGACTCTTGGGGCTCTTAGAGTCTGAACCACCAACCAAAGAACATACACAGACTAGATCTAACTGGACCTAAGCAGCCCTGCACATATGCTTGGTCCTGATGTGGCTTTCACACAACTAGAATGGAGGCTAGCCCAAAGCTGCTGCCCGTACATGGGATATGTTCTTCTAGCTGGACTGCCTTCAGTGGGAAAGAAAGTGACGGGCATCACAGAGACTTGTAGTGCCAGGGCGGAGCCCTGAAAAAGGAAGAAAAGGGGATGGAGGATGAGGGAAGGATTGTGGATAAATGGGAGGGGAGCAGTGAGCAGGATGCAAAGTGAATAAGTTAAAAAATAATTTTAAAAGGGGGCCTTTGATCCACTTGGACTTGAGCTTTGTATAGGTGATAAATATGGTTCTATTTTCATTTTTCTACATACAGACTACCAGTTAAACCAGCACCATTTATTGAAGATGTTTTCTTTTTTTCATTGTACAGTTTTGGCTTCTTTGAGCAAGTGTCCATAAGTGTGTGGGTTTATTTCCGGGTATTCAATTCTATTCCATTGATCAACCTGTCTGTCTCTGTACCAGTACCATGCAGTTTTCATCATTATTGCTCCGTAGTACAGCTTGAGGTCAGTCAGGGATGGTGATTTCCCCCAGAACTTTTTTATTGTTAAAAATTGTTTTTGCTATCCTATTTTTGTTTTGTTAAGTTTTTCCATATGAAATTGAGAAGTGTTCTTTCATGTCTGTGAATAATTGAGTTGGATGGGGATTGCGTTGAATCTGTAGATTGCTTTTGGTAGGTTGGCCATTTTTACTTGGTTAATCCTACTGATCCATAACCATGGGAGATCTCTCAATTCTCTGAGGTCTTCTTTGATTTCTTTCTTGAGGGACTTGAAGTTCTTGTCATATAGATCTTTCACTCGTTTAGTTAGAGTTACCCCAAGATATTTTATATTATTTGTGACTATTGTGAAGGGTGTTGCTTCCCTATTTTCTTTCTCAGTCCATTTACCATTGGGCATATACCCAAAAGATGCCCCACCATGCCATGGGAACATGAGCTCCACTATGCACATAGCAGCCTTACTTGTAATAGCCAGAAGCTGGAGACAACACATATTTCCCACAAATGAAGAATGGATACAGAAATTGTGGTTCATTTACACAATGGAATACTTCTCATCTATTAAGAACAAGGACATCAAGTGTTTTGCAGGAGGATGGAACTAGAAAATATCATCCTGAGAGAAGTAACTCAGACTCAAAAGGACATATACGGTATGTACTTAATAATAAGTGGATATTACCTGAAAAGGTACAGAATACCTAGGATAAAATCCATAGAACTCAAGATGGTTAACACGCAAAAGGCCCAAGTGAAGATGCCTCAATCCCACTTGGGAGGGAGAAGAAAATGATCACAGGAGGTACAGGGATGGAGGGCCCTGGGTGGGAAAAGGGAAGAGGGAAAGGGGAAACATGACTGGGTATTGTGAGGGTAGACAGGAAGGAAGCCCCGAGAGCCAGCAGAATGAATGGAAATAAGCAACCTCAGGGGTGGAGGATGGAGGTGGGGAGGGACCCTCTAAAAAGTACCAGAGACCTGGGAGGTGAGAGACTCTCAGGATTCAAAGGGAGGGACCTTTGAAATGCCCAACAGTGGGGAGAGGGAACTTATAAAGTCTACCTTCAGTAGAAAGACAGGACATCAAGTGGAGGGATGACATTGCCAACCCACAGACAAACTCTCTGACCCAGAATTGTTCCTGTCCAAAAGAACTGCATGGAAAAGACTAGAGAAGAGATTAAGGGAAAGGCAATCCAGTGACTGGTCCAACTTGGGATCCATCTCAAGGGGAGGCTCCAAGGCCTGACACTATTACTGATGCTATGATATGCTCACAGACAGGAACCTAGCATGGCTGTTCTCAAAGGCCCAACAAGCAGCTGACTGAGACAGACACAGATACTTACACCCAACAATTGGACTGAAGTCTGGGACCCCTGTAGTTGAATTAGGGGAATGTTGGAAGAAGCTGAGGAGGATGGCCACCCCACAGAAAGACCAGCAGTCTCAACTAACCAGACTTGATATCTCTCAGACACTGAGCCACCAATCAGGAACCTGGTCAGAAGTCCCCAGACACATATACAGCAGATGACTGTCTGGTCTGGCCTCAGTGGGAGAAGAAGTGTCTAACCCTAACCCTTGAGAGACTTGAGACCCCAGGGAGTGGGGAAGTCTGGCAGGGGAGGGAGAACATCCTCCTGGAAACAGGGGAAGAGAAATGGGATGAAAAGTGTAGGAAGGGGGAGCTGAATGGCAGCAATGCCTAAATTGTAAAACAAATTATTATTATTATTATTATTATTATTATTATTATTATTATTATTATTATAAAAGGCAAATGTTACTACGAGAATAACCATGGTGTCCATGCCCCTTCTTCAGTATCGAATCTCCTGGCACACAATAAAATGTATATTCTGCATTACTATTATCTGCTGAAAAGAAATACAAACATATTAATGCAGGCATGCCTATAAAACCTGCCCCTTACTTCTAATTTCTAAGGTATATCATCTGCAGATATCCAAACTCATTCAAATCCCCATTATTGTGTTAAACTCTCCTCAGGGAAAGGTCTGAGAAGTCATTCATCTAGCGTTATAAATTACAATATTGACACATGGATAACTTCTTCCAGCACTGGGAACATTTAATAATAAAGTCATAATTTGATACACAAAGAAAAAATAAAGAAGACCAAATGCAGTCTTTGAAGAGTAAAGACTCCTCGTTAACAATGAATTCACGTACCAGAGGACACTCCCTCAGCTTTTGGGCTTTCCTAAAAGTAACTGCACAGATTTCAGGGATTATAATGAAGGTCTGAAGCTGTCATCTAACCCCTGATACTCAAGGTTAGCTTGTCAGACCATGGGACAAAATTCCTCAATCTCCTATCATGATGGCATTAAGAAACCAGAAAGTCAAGCTTTTCTGAACATTTTTGTAATGATTGTTGAATAATATGTGGTATAAAAAGCGGAAACTTTTCTGGGATATTCCACAATGGAAAAAATGCTAAAATAAAGTCTATGCGCTATATGAAGTGTCAACAAGATTAGAACACACACAGGAACTCACATACATACTATAGATAGAGATAGGTATTAGCTAGAAATAGAGATTAGAGAGAGAGAGAGAGAGAGAGAGAGAGAGAGAGAGAGAATCTTTTGATTCTATTTCTTTAATCTAAAATCTATTCATTTAATCAAACTGAAAGCCTTAAAGTAAAAAGCAAATAAGCATTGATATCCTGCTTCATATGTGCAGGATATAATCAAAGTTTTTGTCTTGACTACTTAAAAGCATTCAACAAAAGGATTTGATGTTTTAATGGGATTTTTTTATTTTTAAATTGCAAAAGAAGTTGCAAACTATTCAGGATTACAGTGTATGAATATTTATTTTACCTTGATCTAATTAAAGATTTGCTTGAGTAATTACTGTCTGGAGGGAAATGCATGGATTAGTGAGATACTATACAACAACACATTCATATTTAAATTAAAAGATAAAAATACAAGCATGTCCTATCAGTGGAGACTTTAACTATTAATTCTAATTTGTTCCTTAAAAGTTCTTATGAAACTTTTATACCTTCTGTCACTGTTACCTTTCTCCAAACTTCCTACGCACTAGAATTTATGAATACACAAGAATTCTAAATTCGTATGCTAAGAAATACTCTGAGCCTTTATAAAAGAATAGGATCATTGTGTATTATTTTTCACAAATATTAAAATGGTGCTTCATGACTTTCAAAATAAACAAATTGAAAATAATCATTAAATGAAAATTTAACCACTAGGATATTAGGTATTTTTGTATCACTGTGTCAAACTCCAAAGTGACAACTTGAGAGAACAATAATTATATTAGCCCAAGTTTTTCATGGCTTGGCTAGATGCTGCTTGACCTCACGTATTCAGACAGGACATCATGTAGTAGAAATGAATGAATGGGGCTGTCACTTCATAATGGACAGGAAACAGAAAGGGAAAAGGGCCAGTGGAACCACATACAACCTTCAACGCCATTCTTTAGGTAATCTACTTCTTTCTGCTAGACTTTACCTCCTATAATTTCTAGTACCTCCCTCTTAAACTAGTTCAGAATACAGCATTCAATAAACACACCTGCAGGAGTACCATGGACTCAGAAAACATGTAATACTCATCTATCTATGTATCTATCTATCTATCTATCTATCTATCTATCTATCTACCTACCTACCTACCTATCTATCTACATCTATCTCTTTCTCTCTCACCGCCCCCCAAACACAATATCTTTCTCGTGCTTCTTGTATCTCTTACATTTGATATTAGTAGCAGATCAGTACAGATAAAGTAAAACAGCAGGCACTTGTATTGCATTGGATTACCTAGATGCAGGGCCTTGTGCAGTTGTCCTTGAGGGAATATTCTCAGGGAAAAGGGGATACCTAGATGCAGGGCCTTGTGCAGTTGTCCTTGAGGGAATATTCTCAGGGAAAAGGGGATGCAGAGCAGATGTAGGGATCTCCTGTGGTTTGCCCTCTCATCTCATGCTAGTCTAATAGCTTGGGAGAAAGATGGATGTAATTGCCAGCTGAATTTATTCCACCTGAGACAAAGGGGCCTCCTGTCCTATTATCTTCCAGTTGCTGTCAATCATTAAGTGGGGGAAGGAGTGAGATTTCCTTTATAGCTAAGATAATTCCTACTGGGCCCAACACAACAGAGGGAGGCAGCTTTAAAGCTGTTAGCAAGCAATACTTCAAGCAGTTTACTGATAGTCACTCTGACAAAGGAGGTGGAGGCCTAAGACTTATCCCAGCAAGTGGCATAGATAGATCTTCCTTAAGTGTCATATCCTTGCCTTCCATACTAATTGCTCCTGTAAAGAAATGGGAAAGCAATTTTACTGCTTGGATATTATATTATTATTCTCTTCTAAAAACCAGGTTGACATGTTATATTTTGCCAGTAAAGAACTTCTGCTTTGTACTACATGGAACAGACACATATAGCAACAGTACAGAAAGAGCTACTTATTCTTCTTCCCTTAAGAAATACTGTCAACATGGACAAGCTGTAAACTGTGCTAGGTGTCCAATGTGTGGCTGCTTAGTTTTCTATCAACTTCACAAAACTGGGTTCCTCTGGGTAGAGGTAATCTTATTTGAGAAAATGCTTCCTTTAGATTGGCCTATAGTGGATAAATATGTATTAATGGTTAGGGTGGGAGGATGAAAGGGCCCAGCCACTGTAGATGGTACCAAGCTTGGATAGGTGGTCCTGGGGTGTATACCAGAAAGCAGACTGAGCAAGCCAATAGGAGCAAGCCAGTAAGTAGTAGTACCCATGGATTCTACTTCAGTTCCTGACAGCAGGCACCTGCTTTGAGTTCCGGCCCTGATTTCCTTTCATGATTCATTATAAACTTTTCTCTCCCCGAGATGTTTTTGGTTAGTGTTTGATCACAGCAGTAAGAAGCAGACAAAAACAGCACAACTATCCATTTCTTTGAAACCTAGCCATTAGCTTATTTTGAATGTCCATCAAGTTTGAAATTCCTTACTGTTCTGACTTATACTAGTATAGCTGTTACATTACACAGCTTTCTGTGACATAGTACTGAAAACATTTGAGCCACAGAGATTTGTCTTAGACCATTAAATGAGTAAATTCCCAGGTACGCTGAGACATCTCCATCTTCTTAGCACTAATGATGGTCAAAGAAAGGCAGTTTTGACAGTTTAATCATCTTCATAATTTCAAGTACATAGTACTACAAATGAGAACAATTTGAGAAACACATTTTAGAATGAATACCTTGTCAGAGCATAGAAATTAGTGCTCTAGAGGCTGACAGTTCTATGAAACCTGCCCTGTACTCTGTCTCCTAGACTCTAAATCTGAGATGGTGATTCAGGTTAACAGGAAAATGCCCTCTGATTAGCAATTGAAACTTGCTTTATTTTGGAGTGCCTCTAATTCAGAGTCCACACAACAGCACCTCTTTTCTCAGTATCTCCACACTCAGTGGACATTAGGAATGAGGTCAACTGCTCAAAAGCACAAGAACTCAAGTTACAATGCTTCTAATAACATCACTAGCTTCCTCCCCATGGAAATGGAGTAGTTGTACTTCAGTTTACTTGAAATGACAAGATTTGAGCATCTTATATTAGAATACAAATTTGTGCTAAAACATTGGAAAATATTACAATGAGTTAAAGAATCTAAAAATGTTAAGTATGGAAATTAAAAATCCTATTGTTACAACTGTCAGGGGGGAAAATGTCTCTCAAGGTTACAACTTCCTAAATCCCAAAGTTGGCAACAAAACTGCTAAACACAAAGTAGTCCTGCAAACAATCTAAACATCTATAATAGGATGTCAGAAATTTAGTTTAGAATCTCTTATATGCATTACCTGTTAATTAAAAAAAAAAAGCCAAAGGTCAATGAGCTGAGGTAAGAAATAGGAAGTGGGCAAGAAGAAAGAGAATTCTGTGAAAGAGTGAGGGAATATAAGATATTCGAGAGATCAACCTGGGAAGATGTGAGGAGATAGATGCATGGTACCTGTGCAGAGGTAACCAGCAAAATGACAGAATGAAGTTAAAATAAATGAGTTACCTTTAGTTGTGATCTAGTCACAGTAGAGCCTATCTATATGGCCAAGGTATTTGTAAATATATTTTGAGTCTGAGTCTTATTCGTGAGAGCATGGGGCTGGGAGGCAGAACCAGGCCTAACTTCGAGATACCATGCCATCATGCAGCCCACTGGGTTACTGAAACAGGACAAAAAATGATACTGATGTCTATGCATCCATTCTGTCTCCTAGAGGATATGCACATTTCTCCTGTAACGGGTGATGACTCCACAGAGGAGAATGTGTTTCCATTTTTCGGGTTCTTAGACTTATTAGTCAAAGAATTTAGAAGAAGGATCCAAAAAAAGATGGAATGTGATTTCATTAGAGTTTGAGAAGGAAGAAAGTGGAGGCCTGCAACCTAAATTTTAGAAGCTGCTCTGAGGAAGGAGATGGAGACTGGGAGGAGAGGAAGCCAAGGCTTTTGAGTTAGGATCCAAGAAAGCCAACGTGTTCAACATGGATTTCTGCAAACATCCACCTGGTAGAAGAAGAGGGGTTTCAGCAAAAGAGTGATAAGCCCCAATTGCGAGTGGAAGTATATGCCCATGAAGGGTCCAGCTCAACATTATAAGCTCCATTTTGCTTTCAGATTCCAATCTATGATTAACTTTCCCTCTGAATGAACTCAGCTACTGGAAAACCCCCAACCCATTCTAGGAGCCATGTTATCCTGGTAACAATCACAATTCACCTGGGAAAATAGCCATTCTACTCCTAGCAACAACCAATCAATTCTTAAAGGGAAAGTACCTAGTATCTTAAAGCAGATTGATTGAGCTAGCAACCATTGTTCATATCAAACTGAAATCATTATTAGCCAATAGACGTGCACTAAGCAAATGCCAATCGATCACATAACTGCCATGTTGGAACATCCCTTACCCTGCTACAGCAACCATGATAAATAGGCAAGGCTTGCACCACCTCAGCACCTTCCACAACTTCCAATGTGCTGGAGAGGTTCAAGCTCAAGCCTGAATAAATTCTCTTTGCTTTTGCATAAGAGTTGGATTCCTGGTAGTCCCTGGTAGTCTGTGGGGACCTCACAATCTAGGCATAACAGCCCAGGTTCCAGAAAAAGAGAGAAATTGAAAGTTAATACACACTGAGTTCTAACTCAAAGTGTTCAAATTTAGCAATGAGGCCAGGCAGAAACCTCTGAGAACAAGTGCAACCAAGGGAGGAGCTGCTGGAAAAGACAGCACACTGTCTTCCTAGGGGGCATAATCATGTCTCCCATCTTGTTAGCATATTCTTGATTAATCAGTTTAGAGGAATGAGGCGATAGTGGCCAAGACTGCCCAGCTATTGGGTATCTTAATGAAAGAGACAAAATTGTTCAGTGTTCTCTGCTCTTTGAAGCAGGTAAGAATGACGTGTTTCTTCTGACACGGTCAGAAGTATTCCATTCTTTTGCATAAGAGCCCTAGGAGGGAGCAGTTATGATGTTTTCCTTTCTAATGCTACCATAGAAACAGACAGTAGGGTCCAAAGCCGACCATGAGAGAAGGGTCATCCTCACTGGTCTCCAAAGCTACTAATGCCTGAATACTCCCTAACACTCTGATTAAAATTAAGTGGAATAAACGTCCTGAAAATTAAGGCTATGTTTTCAATTTTAACAAGTTAGTAGTACTATTACAAGATGGTAATTGAATGCCTATGCAAAACAGCTCTCACCTCAAAGGGAATAAGATGTACTTTATTCTTGAGCCAAATATGAGTGATCACAGCCTAGAAATATAAATTCATGTTACCTCAAATACAATGTTGCAACTCAGAAATGGTTTAATTAATATTTTTATAAAAGAGACAAAATAAAATAATAAATCAAGGCACTCTTCAAGTATCTTGGTAAAAATATCAGAGTGTTGGTTATAGTAAGGCATGAAAATCTCTGGAAAAAGTTTTACATGCTAATAAGTCTCTTAGATTTTGGTGGTTGCTCTTTAGTCCATCTCACCAGGTTGTACAAACCAGCCCCTGAGTGCTAGAAAAGACAAAGGCATGGATGGCCATATGGGACAATGGCTGTTATCCATGAAAAACAAACAAACAAACAAATACAAACAACAGAAATTAAAACAGAAATTCTCATTTTAGAGGGAATATGAAATAGTTTGCTCTGGAGACAATGTGAATGATCACAGCCTAGGAGCACAGATTTAGCTTACCACAAATTCCATGTTCTAACGTAGAAGCAGTTTCATCAAGTTTTATGGTTTAACAGAGCCAAGAAATTCATAACTGAAGGTGAATACCTTGGTGGGTACATCTCTCTCTCTCTCTCTCTCTCTCTCTCTCTCTCTCTCTCTCTCTCTCACACACACACACACACACACACACACACACACACACAGAGAGAGAGAGAGAGAGAGAGAGAGAGAGAGAGACTTACATTGAGATAGAAGATTTTTCTGTAGTCTCAAGATGCTGTCCAAGACACTCTTATCTTTGGGGTAGTAGAAGCCAGTTGGATTACTAAATCCATACGTTCCGATAGTTTTTATCACTTAGTCACAAGATGTGAGTTCAGACAGTGGTGGGCAACAAATGGCTATTCTAGGGGCTAAAGCTTACCCAACATGAGGAAACTGGGAAACAATATTCCAACTATTCTCCATCATTACAGTTTAATTCAGTCTATCAGTGTAGACATGGCTTCTTTTCAATTCTCGACTATCATGAAGTTCTTCTAATCAGTCATGAAGATTTGTAGAACCTTTGATATAGGCGAGGCTTTTCTTCACTGAGAACTCCATTTAACGAGAACTATGCTGGTTTTTATTTAAATATTTTAGGAGAAAACCACAGATATATACATATTTTCTCATGTGCACACATAAAGTGACTTTTCTTTTCAATATTTCTAAATCTTTCTCAGAGAAGTTTGTTCACAAAAGCAAAGATAATTACTAAACATTAATACCCTGCCCTTTTCCTGCAGATGGTTAAATACAAGGTGAATACAAATTTCAGCTACTCCTCCTGGGGAGGATATCAACCTGCTAAGCCTGTCTTTTGAATTTACTCCTACTGCATACCACAGGAATTGGGAAAGTTCAAATTCAAGTTATCCTCTCACAGATATTTTTAATGGTTCAATAGCATAAAATAATTAAAGTTCCAAAGGATACATAATTCTAAAAGGAAATCTATCTTTAAAATACCAATTATTGCTGCATTTTTTTTTAAAAAAATTCTATTCTCCATTCTAATCTCCATACACCAGAAAATGGCTTCTTTGAAGTCATGACAGGACTCTATCAATTTTAGCTGCACAGATAAAGGATGCTGTGATTGTTCTTCTCTTCTTAGGGTATGACCCTGCTGCCCACCAAAAGCCCAAAGAGCACAGCCTGTATACCTTGGAGATCTCATTTTTAAATTTAAAACCCGTTAATAAAAAAGAAAAATTTGTACTTTTAAAGGGTTCTTCATTGAAACAAATAGCTTTTTACTTGTTCTTGTTTCTTTGTTTTGCCTTTAATGCTCTGTCACTTTCTTTTGTTATCACTCTCTCTCTCTCTCAACCTCTGACCTCTGACCTCTGACCTTCATGATCGGTGTCTCTCCGTCCTCCCTGTCAGAAGGAACTAAGCAGAGAAAAACCTGAATTCATTTGCCTCTCAAGGTCGCCAACCTTGAGGGTACTAATTGTCCACTGTGACTCATTTGTCTGATATTATAAGGAGGGTTCTAGAAATTAAATGCAGTCCATTTTGAAGCATCTTCTTTCCATTTCCTTTTGATGTCACATTCTGAATAAATCTCTCTTACTGTACATCTTTACCCTTTCCATAGCATCTACAACTCTTATGCCTACCACTAGCAAGAGGCAGCTTTGGATCTTTCACAGGGACCACCCATTCTTGAAGAAGCAAGCACCTACTGTAGGATACTTTTCTCCTCTAGTATCTTCCCTTGATTTCGTCTAGCTTTGAGTTTACACAGTGAGAAGTCCAGTCCCTGGTTTGGACAATGGCTCTCCATTGTAATGACAATGGAGGTATGGAGTTTCACATTTTTTACACTTAAGGCTCTCTAATACACGAGAGAGAGAGAGAGAGAGAGAGAGAGAGAGAGAGAGAGAGAGAATGAGAATGAATATGGGTGGAATAGACTAGAAAAGGAAGAAAGTAAAACTGTATTCACTCTGATACATATTGACCAATTTACTCAATCCAGTTTTGTACACAAGAGAAAGTTGAGCTCATGGAGGTGAAGAAGGAGCCACCACAAAACACAGCAAGCCTAAGATGCAGCCTGAGAGCTCCAGGATCTGACTTCTCCTCTTAGCAGCCTGTGTGCATTGCTTTCTGAGGTCTTCAATGACCTTTCACAGTTTAACAAGGGACCTCATTTCTGGTTTGTTTTGTTTTCTTTTTTTGTTTTGTTTTGTTTTTGTTCTGTTTTGTTTGTTGTTTGTTTGTTTGTCTGTTTTTTCGAGACAGGGTTTCTCTGTATAGTCCTGGCTGTTCTGGAACTCATTTTAAAGCAAAGAACAAAACAAACTTTGCTTACAAAGAAGAATGACTATAGTCTACCCACCCAGTGTCCCTGAAATCAGTGCACATTTCTAAAACAACTGTATATTGTGGGTACTTTTAAAATTCAAGACACACGAAGACTTACAAGTGAGTAGAAAGATACATGAGGTATGCAAGGAAAGTGTTGAGATGTATTTAAATGCACACAAATTTCAAATTTGCTAATTGTCTCAAGTAGAGAAAATAAGATGTAATTACCCCGGGATTGAGAGCAGTTGTGACACTTCTCACTGTGTTCCCCAGAGTGCACACACCATAAGCATTATTTAATTCATTCTCTACCGTGTCCCAGAAAGAAAGACAGCCTGCACTACTTTTTGTCGTTGTTATATTCGAGTGCATCAGTTGCAAGGTGCTAATCTATCTTCCTGCACTTGCCTGACAGTCCGTTGTGTGTGGATCCGGAGCTCTGCTGCCGGGCATCAAAATAATGATTGTGCCTGCCACAGTGATGCTCATGAGCTTCTTGTGAGAGCATCACTAAATGAACAACTAAATGAACAATCAGGCTTAGGCACCTGCTCCAGAGCATGTCAATATCGCAATCAGCTGCATACCTGCTCTTAATTCTAATGCAAAGTGTTTAAGTTGTCAGTGGGATTTAGAAAAGAAAGGAGCTTGAAATCAATAGTTTTGTTCTCCTAGAGACTGGAGGTCTGACCTAAATATTAGAATTTTTATGAATTGTGTTGATTAATTCCAGTCACATGGTAATTCTTCTCTGCTGCTGACCAGAGCTTGTTTGTTTTCTGTGTCTTGAAGCAACACTCATTTCAGTTTCTGTAACGTTACACATAGCCTAAGGCCACCTGTACAATTCATGTGGCTTTACATTAAAGACATAATGCTGTTTGCAATTTTCTGTTGTAGATTTTTTTTTTTTTAGTGTAAAAACACAAAAGCAGGTAGACGATTTTCATTGTATTGTAGATATTTGCAATTTAGGGTAAGTGTCCTTTTGGTTGCTTACTACACACACACATCAGACTTAATGCATCAATTTCCATTAGAAAATCCCATTGGCTGTCTTCACACACAAAGGAAACTGGCCCTGCTCTCTGCCTTTGCAATTCCTTTGGGAGAGGTGGCTGCCATTAGTTAGACTGGTACCACAGTCTCCCACACCTCTATTCTTTCTCAGGCCGTGTTACAAGGGACTCTCAATACATGTCACACCACTACTAAAACTGAATGCACTCCTATGCATGCCCATTGGGCTACCTTAAAATTTCAACTGCTAACATGGCTTACAGGACTTAGATGTTTTCTCTTAAGTCTCTAGCCTCATCTTCTCTATGCATTCTTTGGCTCATACTGCCTTTGACATGTGCATAGCAGCCTTTCCTACCCGACCCACATACACACCTGCTTCATGAATACTGAGCAGGGTTGTTGCTGTTGTTTTCTTCACAGGGCTGCCATAGGCCCTATTCTTCCTAGTGGAGATGCCCATCACTTGGGCGACATCTTTATTCCTCATTGTTAGTCGCCATTGGGCCTCTAATCAGATGCTATTTTTAGTGACAACTTGATGATATTGAAATTATAGTACATTGGGAACTTCTGTCCCTCCAAACTTCCTGTCCGGGCACCCTCTTTCCTTTTGTACACCCACAGTAGAACTTGCTATGAAAGTGCATGCTGGGTATGTTTCTTGCTTGTCCATTTTTGTTTCCCATGCTTTCCCTGAATATGACCTTGGCACAGTGAATGGTTGGTTTTTTTGTTGTTATTGTTTTGTTTGGTTTTGGTTTTGGTTTTTACTGTTTAGTTCTGGCTGAAGAAACTATCTTTGAACCACACATTCCTGTTGAATGGATAATTTTTGTTCTGCCTTAGAAAGAAATCAACTATATGTTACTGATGAGACTAGTGTGAATGGCGTAATAAAATGTTGCTAAAATTGGCAGTTCTCAGATTCCTATTTGGGGAAATGAATCATTCTTTTAAAAAATATGAAGTTGTACTTCTTAAAAGAAGAAAAAAGATGAATTCTTATTAATGTGAGAAGTTCATAATCTCCAGTGGGAGAATGAGTACAGGATTAAAGCTAAAGAGTCTATCAGTATTCAGTGTAAAGAAAGTAAAATTTGCTTTTATTTTGTTTATGATGTTCATGAACAATAATCTAAAAGCATCCTTATCTTAACTTCTATTCTCACATGAGCAAAACATGATCAATATCAGAGCAATTTGCAAGCTAACATTGGTGAACCTTTTTCTATTGGTACACTTGAGTCGAAGCATAGCTCTTCGTTTCTGTTTCTCTAGTAAATCTATCTTTGCAAAATATTCATTTAAAATGTGTTTTCATAGGGCACATTCTCTGTTCAATAATGCAAAGATGTTATTGGGGCAGTTGCAGTGATATTATTTACAACACTGTGGTCAGTAGTGATGCAAATGAAGATACAAGAAGGGACTTTGGTGTTCACAGCCAAACATGAGTCATTTGTTAAGAAACTGAATTTTACAGGAGCTTGATTAAGACTGTACAGTTGGGTGGGGGAAAGATGTTTCACCTTCCAAATGCTGTGCCTTCAATTCTCAAGGAATTAGATTACAAATTAGATTACAGTGAAGATTTATGAAGTTCCTAAGTAAAGTATTTTGGCACCCTGAGTGACTAGATGAACAAAGACATTGTCTTGTATCTAGTGGAGATCATGGTTTTTCTGAGTCAGCTGCATCTACACTTACCAAGAACATACTACTGAAGGCAACTGGACTGGTATGAGAAAATACTTTTAAAAAAATCACAAGTTTTGTATGGCAGGAGAAAGGGGATAGAGAAAGCTTACAGATATGATTTCTGAACAAGGTCTCTGCATTTTAGTAGTGAACGAAGCGAGAAAACAAAGCACACAAAGCAAGGAACAGGGTGTCAGCGAGGGCTGGAGGGGTTTTGAAAACTTCTTATTTTACAGGGAGAAAGCTAGTACAAACATAGGCAGTTTATAGAGTGGGAGAAAACCTCTGATAGATGATAAACTTGTAGAACATAAAAGAACTCAAAAAACTAAACACTAGGAAAATGACAATTCAATCAAAATACTGACTTGAAACAGAGCTCCCCCAAAGTACCATACAGATGACCAATGAACATTTTTTTAAAGGGTTTATATCCGTATCTGTCATGTAAATGCAAATAAAGACTACATTGAGATCCTCTTATATCATTCTTGTGAAAATGGCCATTGTCGAGAAAACAAATGATTACAAATGCTGTGTGGAATGTAAGGGGGAAGAGAAGATCTGTCCACTGCTTATGGTAGTGGCAATTAGTATCCCTACATACATCAGCATGAAGATGGCTCAGACAGCTACAGACAGAACTACCTTAATGAGCATACACCCAAAGGACTTCACACACTATGATAGAGGTCCTGCCCATCAGTGTTCATTGCTGTTCTAGTCTTAAAAGCTAGAAAATATAGTCAGTATAGATGCCCACCAACTGACAGCCAGGTGACTAAGATGTGGTTCACTTAAACAATGGGGCTTGATTCCGTACTGAAGAAATGTCTTTTTCAGATTTCAACTTATATTAAAAGCATCTAGGAAGTGGCAAGCTGAGCTTTCATTTGTTCTGTTTTATTTATCTACATAATTCTTCATTAGAGGTAACACCAGAACTAGACAAATATAAATATAGTCCGGATTTTTATGTGGGTAAAAATGGCTTCTTAACTCTTTCTTTTTAACATTTATTTATTTGTTGTATGTTTGGGAGGTTGTCTTTACGTAAAGGTCAGAGGAAAACTTGCAAGAGTCAATTCCAGCTCTGTTCCTTATCCGTGGATCCCAACGATTGAACTCAGAATGCCCGTATTCAAAGCGAGTGCTGGCACTCTCTGAGCCACCTTCCAGTCCATAGGGGAAATCATTTTCTAAAGCAAGTAAGTATAAAGCATAGAACACGAAAAGCACTAGAACGAAAGTCTTCATACACTTAGGCAGTCCAGAAACAATCACTTAGGCAGTCCAGAAACAGTCACTTAGGCAGTCCAGAAACAATCACTTCGGGAACCTCGGCTACCTATGCTCTGAACTCTAGATGCCTCAGATATCCAGACTCTCAAACCCTGGGACACTAAAGAAACTGGATTCTGGATCCTCCATTCTCCAAAGAACTTGTTTCATGTGTACAAAAATTAGTTTAAGAATCATTCCTGATGTTTGTAAGGAACATGAGTGCAAGTGTATCTATAAGAACAGTAGCGTTATTATTACTAACAAAAATACAGCTGGAAGCACTATCATCGTCACTATTCTTTGTGTGTGTGTGTGTGTGTGTGTGTGTGTGTGTGGTTTTTCGAGACAGGGTTTCTCTGTGTAGCCCTGGCTGTCCTGGAACTCACTTTGTAGACCAGGCTGGCCTTGAACTCAGAAATCCGCCTGNCTCTGCCTCCCGAGTGCTGGTATTAAAGGCATGCACCACCATGCCCAGCTCACCTTCACTATTCTTAAGGTTTCGCTGGCTGGTCTTCAGGTACTAGTTCATCGAGTCATCCTGGGATCCAGTAGTTTCATATTTTATTCATATGCCTTTGCTTTGTGAGTGTCAACTAGAAGAACCAGAACTATGTCAAGTAAAATATAGATAAATTTAAGAGCAATGAAAAGCAATGTGTCCCATCGTTTACAGACTAGGTAATACATACTGTCCTCAGAGAGGAAAAGAAATGAAGAAAACCAAGACTTTGATGATTATGCTGAACTGGAATGTCTTACTTAGTTAAAGATGACTATTCAATGATGAACAGCACTTTAAATACTATATGCGTAACTTTAGAAATGACATGAGCATTTCTCAACAAACATGACCCATGCAGATTATCCTGAAGAGCACTCTGGATGTCCATCTGTGCAAAGTAAATCCTAGTGGACATCCTCCTGTAGTCTGCCTTAGCTTTCAGGCCAATAGCACAATCTTCAGGATGCTGCTGTCTACGAGTAGACACTGCCACATGGTCCAGGCTACTCTGAAGGCATACTCTCCGTCAGCTCCTGGTTGGGCTGGCAATAGTTGTCAGGTATGCATGGTTGTCAAGTGACATCCCTGGCCCACGCACTCCTCCCTTCACAGGATTTTAGAGATCAATTGAAATCTCTGAGTTTCCTCAGGGAAATTCATTCATGCCAACCCAACTGCGATTCCCCAGACAGATGTCTGGACTTAGGGAATGCTATCAGAAAGGTCTCTTTAAATATCTCTGCTCATTATTTGACTATCACTTCTGAGAAAATGAAGGGATGGAACACACAGCGGAATTCTCTCATCATCCTCATGGAAGATATTCTTGCCAGGCTTAGAGTGGGTGTTAGTGGCCTAATTCTTCATGTTGGAAATAAAGGGGCATTGTATCACACAGAAGTTCTTTTTAAGGGAATC
Source organism: Mus pahari (assembly GCF_900095145.1). NCBI lineage: Eukaryota > Metazoa > Chordata > Mammalia > Rodentia > Muridae > Mus > Mus pahari. Next base: position 53,154,190 of record NC_034604.1, on the reverse strand, counting down.
TAATAAAAATGTGCCTATTTAAAGTGTCTCAGCTAAGGCTTCCATTTTAACACCTTATTGCATAGCTAATCATAGTGTAACAAAATATTGTTATATTAGTAGAAATGACCATACTTATAAATCTAGGTGTGATGAGTTCTACCATGCAACCAATAAACAACTTGGGATGAAAACACTTAGAATCCTCACTTATCTCACAGCCCTGCCTGAGCAAGGAGAAGAGGTGGTATAAAAAGATAAACACCTTAAGTAAAAGGAATAGAATATAGAGATATAACAGATACACTTCAAACCTATACACATGCTGCATTTGATCATGTGTCCTGCAAATAGTCATGAGTGAACTGCAAGGCTAATATTAGCTTTGAATGGGCCCCATGCTTCACTAGTTATCTATGTCCTCTGATTTATAAACCTGAAGATTTAAAAGGTTACACCTTAGCTGAAGGAAATTTCTTTTTCTCATTTACAGTGTCACATATATGATGGAATTGAATGACTTAACCATTAATGTGGAAAGAATATTGTATAAAACAATGTTCAGGATGTTCATATTGTATATAACCCATAGACATCTTCTCAGTACTCCTAGGAAGTGAAGAAGTCCTGAATCTTCAGTAATAATGGCTAGAGACATAAGAAAAGAATTCACCAAGTAATCCACTACTACTGGTTTTCAATTAGATTTGCCTATGTTCACACGCATGTATTTATACACACAATAAGCCCTTGGGAAACAACATGCTTTTCAGACTTCATATCATAACCAGAAAATGTAAACTTGCCACCATTTTTAAAAGATGATAAAAAATAAAAAATAAAAGCCTTTGATTTACTGTTCCATTATTTAGTCCAAATTTGAACAGATTAACCCACTAAATTATCAGAAACAAGGCAATATTTTAAAAAATTGTTGAAAATGAATTAATTTTTAGAACATAACCTAATTAAAATGCTCCCCAATTTGCACACAATTTTAAGAGCCAACAGATTCCATTTTCATAGAATTGGTTTTAGACTATAGTTATTAAACATAATTTCCTTATAAGAATGTAAATTGGCAAATTAGGCACACAAATTAGGAGGCACAAATCCATTTACATCAATAAAGCTAAAACATATCACTGCTATTTATAGATCCCACCTGACAGACTATAACAACGTTTTTTCCTCTGGAAAGAGACAATAAATCCTGTTGAAGGAAATCCTGTTACCAGTGTTTTCAGCAGGCAGTCAAATTATTTAAAAAATGATTATCTTCTTAGTGTTTAACTCTAGTGAACGCAGTGTACATTGTTCACCTATATTTCTTCACTGCGAGTCTTAAATGTTTGTCAAAATGCAGATAGATATTTAGGAAGAGATGCTGTGAACAAAGAGTAATTTCTGCCCTCACATGATACATGCATGGTCATAGCATGTAGAGCCTGTAATTAGCAAAAAAAAAAAAAAAAAAAAAGAGTGGCTCCCCTGTTGAGAGGCAACATGGCTCTGTTTGTTTGCATCTGTTCTCTTCTGCCCTTTCCTGAGAGCCAACCCATCTCATACCTGTGTTTCTGCAAGATGATAAGGACACTGGTGAAACTGTTCTCACTACTTCCTTCCTATGTCCTCAATATGACGTCGGCTAAATGATCTCTCAAAGTATAATCCAGACACTATATGCTATAACTACCACAGTCCCGGAATTTATATATTAAATTTGATCACCCACTGATGACAGTATTTGCAGGTAGAATTTCAGGGAGGAAATTAGATTACAAGGGCAGAGAGATCATTAAAAGAGTTTTTTTTTTTTTTTTTTTTGCTCATAAAAGAAAACCCCAGTGCCGGGCAGTGGTGGCACATTCCTTTAATCCCAGCCCTTGGGAGGCAGAGACTGGCAGATTTCTGAGTTCGAGGCAAGCCTGGTCTAGAAAGTGAGGTCCAGGACAGCCACGACTATACAGAGAAACCCTGGTTCAAAAAAAAAAAAACAAAAAACAAAAAAAACAAGAGTGTCTACTAACCTTCCTCCAATTGAAGATACAAGAATTCTGCTGCCTAACAACCAAAAATCAGAAGCCCATAAGATTGGACTCCTGCTCATGCCTTTGACATAGGCTTCCAACCTCCAAATGCTAAGCTAATGTTTCTATGAACTGTGCAGCTTATGGCTTTTGATAACATTTATATTGATAAGTGGTGCAAGACAATATCATTTTCTTGTTTAACCCTTCAGCTCATTTCAATAAAAAAAATTATTTTTGGATGGTTCGATATTTTTAAGAGTCATATTTTATTAATCATTTGAGAATTTTATACATGCTTACAATGTACTTTGATCACATTCACATACATTACCCCTACTCCATCCAGATCCACCTTCTTTCCATTCCCATTACATGCAATCTCTTCTTTAAGTTTTAATTCTTTTCTTTTTTAGAATTTTACAAAAGTATTGTGTTCATATTATTTAAATGTTCTTCCTCCCTCCCCCCCCCCGGCTCCAACCATGTCAACCTTTTCTTGTCTACAATGCTATCCCTACAGGTACATCTCAGGAAACACCGTGGAAGACAGGAAGGGAAGATTTTAGGAGTTCAGAAGACAAGGACACCTGCTACTGGATAGTGTCTTCTGGAAATGACAGAGAAGCTGCCATGTTGAGAAATCTCAACAGTATGACCACATAAACAAGACCAGCATGACACCAGGTGGCATGCCAACACAGATGGGACAAATTTCACAAAGCCAAAACTTAGATGATGAGTCAAAGGTTATCAGTGGCTTCTGAGGTAGAAAGAATCAATTGTCTCCAGGGATTGAGCTATCCAGTCTCAAGTGGTTAGCCCTAAACACGGATACATCAAGCAACACTAAATGGATACACATGTATACATATGCATGAGTTCACAGGTATACATACCTATACACATTACATGTGATGGGAATTTTATAGGCTCTCTAGGCTGTGTAAGTCTACCTTCTTGCTTTCACTCTAGGCACACTATTCTGTTTCCTTCAGCCAGTTTCCCCCACTGTGCCTTCCTAGCTGATGTGTGGTTTGGTTTCTTTCTTTTACATTGTGTCTTTCCCTGAATGATCTTTTGCTAATAATTTGGCAAAGCTAATTTCATTATGGCTTAATGTAAAGGTAATTTGCTTAAGAAGATTTCACTGATCCTGACTTTAAATCGATGCCTCCTATGCTTCTACCTCATGCAAAGACAAGTTAAAGATCCCTATAGCTCTGGAATAGTCTGAAGTAAATTGAATATCACATGGTTAGTGGGGACTGGGGGTGATATCATCAGAGTCCTTACCAAGGAAGGAAGTCTTCATTTTCTAGTACATAAGCTGCTTTAAGCCATAAATTAATCATTCATCAAATGTTTGCTGAACCAATGAACACAGTTAAAAACTGAATGCAGTGCCAACACTGTCAGTCTAGTTTGGTCTTTATACAGAGCTGTCCAAGTCAGATGACTAATGTGTAAAGTTGGAATGCAAATAACACAGATCTCTTCTCTTCTCTTTTCTCTTCTCTTCTCTTCTATTTTTTCTCTTCTCTTCTCTTCTCTTCTCTTTTTTTCTCTTCTCTTCTCTTTTTTTGTGTGTATGTGTGTTTTACTGAAATACTTCACTCATTACCCAGTGAAGTATGTCTTTGTATCTGACAGCCTTGCCAGTCTATACAAGTAAATCCTACAGAGGTCTCAGGCAAGATTGGAATCAAGGCTAGGAGGCTGAGTTCTGTGCTTCATGATACTACTTACCCTTTACACTTTTCTGTTACCAAATTCTGTCTCCACATAGAAATATATATATATCTCCAGGGAGAAGGGGTGCTTACAATTGCTTATCTCATATCTCAAAATTTTTCTGAATGGTACTATGACATTTTGTATAATTTTTTTGTTTATGCAATCCACTGTTACAAAGAGTTTCTGACTTCTCACCACTTTTCCATGTAAGTAAAAAAAAAAATAATTCTCAAAAATGTCAAAAAGAAACATTTTATAAGTACTATTTAATTACGACTAACATATGCAATGTCCTTAATGGGTTAAAATGGGATGGGATGCCAGTGTGAAATCTCGATGTCCCACACTGAGACACTGGTTTACGATCTGTACAATATTTTTCCCCCCAAATGAAGCACTCTCAAACAAATTGCTTTATGTTCAAAGCAAAAGAGATCTTTTTCTTGGTTTTACTAAGTTAAGGCTCAGTGCAATAAAACTGTACCAACAGACTTAGGGACTGGATTCTTACACTAAATTATTACTTTTTAAAATCTTATCGTGTTCACTTAAATTAGAATTGTAAATCTGGAAAAAACTCTTGACAGTTTATTTCTAATGTGGAAATAATTTAGACTCCTGTGGGTTCTTCAAGGAACTGTTACACGTTTGCACAATCATGGGCCTGATAAAAAGAGGTCAACAGGAGTGGACAAGGTTGTGAGTTTCTGTGGACCACAGGAGAGTATGGACATCATGGGTGGCTAAACAGGAGGTATACGTAGCACTTAGGTAGATGCTAACTACATCTGTATACTTGTATGTGTCTGTGGATGTGGGACCAAGGCCCTCTCTTATTTGCCAGCCAAGATCTTTACTATCCGCATATAGTTTTTACCTTTGATGGCACAAGGGAATTCACTGTCAAAAACTGTGATGACACTGATATGTTAAATTAAGAAAATGAACAACAGTCACTCATATAAAAAGAAGAAGAGGAGGAGAAGGAGGGAAAGGAAAAGGGAAGGAAGGAAAGAAGGAAGGAAGGAAGGAAGGAAGGAAGGAAGGAAGGAAGGAAGGAAGGAAGGAAGGAAGGAANAGGGAAGGAAGGAAAGAAGGAAGGAAGGAAGGAAGGAAGGAAGGAAGGAAGGAAGGAAGGAAGGAAGGAAGGAAGGAAGGAAAGAAAGAAAGAAGGAAAGAAGGGAAGAAGGAAAGAAGGAAAGAAGGAAAGAAGGAAAGAAAGAAAGAAAGAAGGAAAAAAGGAAGGAAGATATTTCCTCTTTGAGAACTATTTTCAAAGGAAAATAGTATTTGCTGTCCCAGTGCTGCAGAGAGAAAACACGGTTCCTCTTGCACAGGTTTATCCCTGTCTTGAATCACGTTTTGTCTCTGTACACTTAGGTAGTACACTGAATAAAGAAGAGGTGAGGTGTGGAGTGTCACAAGGCAGGCTCCAGTGTTAATTTCTGTATAGCTGCTCTCCAACTCTCTAAGACACATCATGATGATGATCTTAGATTTCAGCATCCTCAGCTCACTGTCTACACACACTTTACCAACCATGTGTGAGTCTGAGAGATTAAGGCACAATGATTACCCAACACTCAACATCTGTTGGTCTGTTCTTCTCTAAAGGATATTCACATTGCTTTTAAAATAGTAATGAAATTATCATAAACATCCTTTTTTTCACTCAAAAATGATTTCCCATTTGATTTTTACAGCAGTACTATTGCATGATATTTACCTTGACAATAGATAGTTTAATGGTGAAGTAAATTGAAATATAAATCTCTAAGAAAAAAATAGTGTCAACACAATTAACAGTCAAAACACATACATGATTCCTCCTGCTTTGTCTACTTTTTCAAACACACACACACACACACACACACACATAAACAAACACACAAACACACACACACACTTACTATTCATTAGACTCTGTAATTTAGTTGATAAACCCCACTGTATCTGAAACCTGTTCTGTTTTCTGTAAGACGTGTAGAAAAAAAAAATTGAAAAGCAAACTTTAAATATTCTTGAGTAGAGAGTCTCCCATTTGTAAAGAAAGAATGAAAAATATAATAAAATAATAAAACCCTTCTGACCTGGACACGTTTAAATAATTTAAATAATTTTGTATATTTTTAAATAATTGTAGTTCTTTTCTAAAAGATATGCAATAACAGTAAAAGAGTCATTCTCAAGTTCATCCTAATTTTAATTCAGTATTGTCCTTTACCAAACATGAAACATAGTTGTACACTTAACTTTCAAGTAAATTAAATTCCACTGGAATTTTCACAGAATCCTTCTATAAAATGGGTGGTGCAAATGCAAAATAAAATAAAAAAAAAACTCACTATTTATACTCACTGTAATACTAAGTGTAACTTATCACTAATTTTAAATGTATTCTACAAGTCGTAGAAGCTAAGAAAACAAGGTTTAAATGATGTGATTACTTAGAAGGCTCCTTTGAACAAATGACCACATCGAAGTTGGGATGATCAAATTGTACACTGAGGATATCATTCATTAAGCTTATCACTTTGCTTTCCAGTGAAATGCACTTTTCAAAGCAACTGATAAATGACAGTTGGTTGAATAGAGTTAAAAGGTGAAGGAGGGGTATGTCAGATGCCATTGGCAGAGAGTAAAAGAATGGAACTGGTTTTGCTTTCAGAGACTCACATTTCAATATACTGGATCAATTATAAACAGCTTCCCCACTCGCCCGCCATTTCCTCTCTGGGATACATGGTTAGGGTTGGTGTTACAGTAAACAAGACAAAGCTTTAGTCATCGAATTTATGAGAATTCCTCATCATAATATGTACTCAATACATTTCTTAAGATAATATGCTTGACTATATAGATATACTGGAGAGAGATGTGGCCCACATGGAGAGAAAGATAGGTTCTTTGATATTAACATGGGCTGTTCTTCAGTTCACAACCACCTGAAGCTCCAGTTCAAGGAGATCTGACACCTTTGACTTCCATGGGCACTGTCACTCATATGCACACGCACGAGCACACACACACACACACACATACACACACACACTTCAATGGGAAACTCAGATGGTTGAAAACAAGCTGATATTGGAAGGAAGAAATGTTCACAACTCTCATGATCACAGAACTCTTTCTTGTATCATACTGTAAATCATATAACCAAACGCAACCAGCTGTCACTCACCGAGGAATATTTTGAAAAGAAAATTCCTCCTTTCAGATGACAGATTCCATCTGTTTTCTCAATAAATGACCCTATTTGTTTATCCAAATAACAAACAATATTGACAGTTAATCACTCTTGGGCATAGATCAGTGCTGCAATAAAAGGAACATGCTTTGATCTAAACCTTTTCCATGGGTGGTACGCAATTACATATCTAGGCTGAACAATGTGTAACAGAAATGAAAGCTAACTTACTTCTAATCTTATTAAACACCCAATTATTAGAAAAGTCTGGACAACCCTGAAGGAAGGACCGAGTTTTTAAATCATAACACATTTTTCATTTTCTCAGTCTGGGAGGGTTTCTCCTACTTATGAGTTTACAGAGTCTGTTTCTGATGAAAGAAACAGAAGGGGTAGGGCAAAGTAACTGGAGCAGAAAGAAGCATTGCAGTTTAGTCAAGAGTTGATTAATTTGACAAAATAAGACTTCATGTGTGGGGTGGGAAAAAAAAAAGACTTCATGTGTGTTCATGTGTGCTTGCATGTGTGTGTATATAAATATATATATATATATATATATATATATATATATATATATNTNTGTGTGTGTGTGTGTGTGTGTGTGTGTGTGTGTGTATGCTTGCATGTGTGTACATGTGTGTGTGTATGTATTTGTCTTGTGTTAAGGAAACAAACCAGACTCCACTAGTGTTCCTTCCTGGCTAAACAAATCCAAAGCTCCATTACCATGGAAACTGACAGGAAAAGCAATTCATGTGTGTGTCTGTTTTCTCCCCACATTTACTGAAGAGAAGATCAAATTGCATTGATGTACTTAAAACATTGATTCAAGTATAAATGAAAATATTAGTAGGTTTAAAATCCCTCCAACATTGCTAGTTGGGTACTCAGGGTGCACTAACTCTGGTTGTAGAAAGACAGCAAGCAAGCACAGGTGTAGCCCTAAAAACCCACATTGGCCATGACCCCTCATTTTAGCAAAGGGTATGCTATTATCTGCTTACTGATGAATCAGAATGAGATTGTTACTACTAAGCCTTTCATCCTAAATATACAACAAATGACATTTTAAAATAGATGATACAGAGATGTTAGCGATTTCACACTGTACAGTGTTAAACATGGCTTCACCTGAAATGCATACCAGCATTCATTTACCAAACACACAGACATCTGCCATACCATTGTGGTGGTTTGAATGAGAATGGCCCCTGCAGAATCATATATTTGAACGCTAGGTCCCAGTTGCTGGAAATGTTTTGGGAAGGACTAGGAGGTGTGGTAGTATGCCACCAAAGGTGGGCTTTGAGGTTTCAAAAGCCCCTCCCTCCCTTGCCTTCAACTTGCAGTTGAGATATATACTCTCGGCTACTGCTCACCGTGACTGCCAGCCTGACATCAGGCTCCCACCATGATGTTCATGGACTCATCCTCTGAAACTCTAAAACAAAAGTCCCTAATGGAATATCTTCTTTTATAATTTTTCTTGGGCATGGTATCACTTCACAGCCATAGAATGGTAATTAAGACAACCAAATGCTGAAGAATAATATACAAATACTGAAAAAATATTACTATATGAATGTGGCTTTGACTCAAGTATCTAGAGTAGACTTGACAAGAAAATCATACAAATAACTATAAATACTATGAGATGAAGTGGGGTGGATATGGTATAAAGATAAAATTATGAGCAAGATTCAGAGCATCTTACCAGACAAAGTAGAGGACAGTGACATGGTAACAGGCACAGGCTTCCCAACATTAGCAGAAGGGTTTCATCGGACAGGTGAGCCACTGTTTATGTAATTTCATTGCTACAAGCTTTGGCAAATGAAGGTACAGAAGCCAAGACTCTGCATACCCTCGTGAGAATGGCAAATTCATGTGTGTGTGTGTGTGTGTGTGTGTGTGTGTGTGTGTGTGTGTGTGTGTGCATGCGTGAACAGGAGTATTCATGCCACAGCATCTATGTGTGGAAGTCAGAAGTCAACAACAGGTGTCTTAAACCTACAAGATCTCTTTTGTTGTTTTTCTGCTATAATGCCAGGCTAGCTAACACACTGCAGGGATGGTAGATTACAGATAGAGTTGCTACTTGTCCTTTACCCAAGGAGGCATCTCCACAGACCATTACATTTTAAATATGTAGCTTAGTTGGTTCAGATGCACACAGTTCCGAATGGAAATGTCCAGAAAAGCACCATGTAGAATCACATGCAGATACAGAAGGATTTCTCCAACCAAAATAATGTTGAAACTTTAATCAGAAGGAGGTACATGAACAAGACACTAAAAATAATATTCCTCCGAATAGTGGGTGTGCCAACTATGTGTTTTAATAAGAATTTCTGTAAAATAACAATATAGAGAAAGTATACATGGCACACTGCTAATGTCAATAATTCACAGAAACAGATTGTTCTAATGTTCTTTGGCAGAATGCTAATTTGAGTTGACTGCCCGTTATGTTAAGTGGGAACAATTGCAATATAAAATAAGTCAATCATAATCCCTCATGTGATTTTAATACATATCAAAAATATCCATTTCTTTTAACCAAATGGTATAACTGTTAACACATAGAGTTTTGGGAGTAGGTCTCTGCTAGGGCCAGTGACATCAGAACTACTAAACTCTAGGCATTATGTGAATGAATGGAGCAACACTTAATAAAGAAAAAAAAAACTTACAAAACCTCTTGGCAAGTTAATAATTGTATGATGTCTTATGTAAAGTATCCAAGAAGCACTTTACCAAAGACATCAAATCACTTGTTATTCTCCAGAGTAAATTTGTATAAGGATCTGGGAGACAGAACACAAGATTAATTGGAAAACGCAGTGATCTAAGGAGGGGGTAATATAAGCTTGAACTAAAAGTGAAGAATGACAAGTGGGGAGACAGGCAGAGAGGTGATGGGAGGAAAGCAGCAAAAAGATGAGATAGATCAGAGGAGCAGCGAGGAGGGATGCGTCAGAGGAGGCAGAGGATAATCCTTCAGGTGTCTGGGTTAATGGGGCAGAGCAGAGTGCATGAGAAGAGGTGGCAAAGTGGGTTGTTTTGGAATATATATTAATGTTTGATAGTATTTACATGATAATAGTAATTTTAAGACCATTTTCCATAGCTATAAAACAATAATTTATATGTAAATATAGTACATTTAAAAACTCTTCTATGTGATGCATAAAGCTGGGGATATAAGAAATCAAGAAGTCTGGACAGTTATGCTACCATGCCATTTGATGAAAATTAGAAGTCCAAGAAAAATGTTTGACCCATATTCTTAAAAAAATCTTCAAAATGCGAAAAATTTTAAAGACATGAGGCAACAGCAGTCAGGCTGAGCTTAGTGAGAGCGGGAAGCACTGTGCTTTCTAGCAGTCACTATTAAGTCTGTTAAATGATTGGAAATGTAGGGATGGTTTGATGTAAATAATAACAGTTCAGGTTGCTTGTTAAAATAGCAAGATATGAAATACCAAGAGGCACACGCATTACTTTGGTAAATAAGAATATACTCTACTTCCCCTACATGAGTACAGTATTGTTTTGGCACAGAAGACTATGAAGTCATAATCTTTCTTTAGGTGACAAACAAAATAATTGAGTTGGAATGATGTCACTTGGAGGAACAAAAGGACTTAAAGGTACACCTCATGGAAAAGAAATATAAAGTAAGATTTTATACAAATAAAAAAAAGTTGTTAAAACCTGTCAAAGAGTCCAGATAAAAAAGTTCCTGCTTCAAGAGGCTCAGACTGTTAAAGAACTGTGGGTAGGCAGTAGGAATGTTGAGGGCTGCAGAAGGCCTGGGGCATTAGAGAGCCTAACTTGTTAGGGGACCTAAGTTTAGTGATGGGAAACAGCAGGAGGGTGATCATCACGCAGCTGCTGATCTCCAGAATGGAGAAACAGGCAGCAGGCTACACAGTCACTGAACACTCTCCAGGCTCCACACCTGCACAGCATGCATACAAACACAGGGACAGGCAAAGAGCCAAATGGCATTAGATGCAGAAAGCACCACAGGGAACCAGAAGCACGCAAAGCCTTTATCTGTCTAGCTTTTGGAGCTGCTTTCAACCCCCAAGAACATCCTCCTCGTCGCTTCACTCTTGACCAGATGAGTGAAGCACTCTTCTGGAAGACATCTGACATCCTTGGATCCTCACCAGCCTCACTTGCTCCATGCCTTCTTCAAGGATCATCTGAGCTCCATAAGCAGCCCCCTCTTAGCCTGTATCTCAGAAGACTTAGATAGACACAACTCAGAATAAACATGAGGAGCTGGGATTCTGGGTGTAATAGAACACTCTGGTCTTGTGTCTAATAAATGTTCAACTTGATGTCTGCAATGTGGCACGCTAAAGCTTTCTTTGAGTATCGGAGGGACATAAACCTAGAGTTCTCATTCCTCATTCCTATGCTAACCAAGTCTCCTGTTTTGCCTCGTTTTTCACTCTCAATTGAAACAGATGTTTTAATGACTAAAAACAGTATGGATAGGCAAATAGCCAAGTAAGTCGACATTCTATATGATTTACTTTTAAAATTATTTAGTCATTGTTATTGAAAATGTTCCAAGCCGGGTGTGATGGCGCACACCTTTAATCCCAGCACTTGGGAGGCAGAGGCAGCTGAATTACTAAATTCGAGGCCAGCCTAGTCTACAGAGTAAGTTCCAGGACAGCCAGGGCTAGACAGAGAAACCCTGTCTCAGAAAAAACAAAAACAAAACAAAAACAAAACAAAACAAAAAAAATTGTTCCAGTATACATTTCTACTACAAAGGATTTCAGCATGTCAAAGTAAATAAAACTGTATCACTGAAATTCAGATATATAAAAATCCCAAATAATATAAGAACAAGTGTATTTATTTGATGGAAGATGTGGCATCATTCATACTTGCCACTCAATAGTGAGTTTCAAGCTGTGTGGCTAAGGAAATCATCACCCTTAGTTGAAGTGTGGTTAAGCCTAGAAGCTCCCAGAGCGCAGGAGAGAAAACATCTCCCCTGCATTGTAATTGCTCAGTAATTATAATTTGAATAAACTTTCCAAACTCTAGTGATAATATACCAAAGCCAGTTTTAAAGTCACATAAATTCTAAAATGATCCAATTTATGAATGATTTTTGGATGTTCCAGTGTATATTCCAGGGGTTTCAAATAATTACCTTTAGAAAAGTAAAAATAGTTACTCCATAAAAATACTCTTTAAATAAGTTAATATCTAATATGGAATATCTGGGTCAATACTAAGTGATAAGATTAAAAACTGACTATCTCAAAAGATGATTCTCTTCTAAAACTTTTGTAGGCTTCAGAAGTCCTGAAGACCAATAGTAAACTTTGCACATAAATTTTACTCATTAAAGAGAATTCGGATGAAATTAGACTCCAAGCTTTAAATTAATCATCTAGGGAAGAAGTTTAGAAGCACACTGCTTTCATCCAGGAACTTCACCATTCTGTTGTGCTTTCCTCTTGTTTAAATTAAATACTATTTTAATGCATCTGTTTCCCAAACTCAGCTTCCTGTGAACAAGGGCCCTGGTCAAGGTCAGTAGCCCGAGTCCTCCCTGTCTACAGCTGTGCCTTAGAGGGCCTGAAGCTTGGGAAGGGTAATCTACACAAAACTGAGGTCCACACAACCAGGTTCATTTACCTATAAGATTTATTGGAATCAAGGCTGAATACTCACTCTGGCTATAATGAAACACATAAGAAACTAAAACTATCACTCCTTTGAAAGCCTCCTGTCTGTCAACAAGATACACAGAGGATAAATTATCCTTTCTAAATACAACAACCCCATTAAAACACAGCATTGAATCTCATGAAAAACTCATTACCTGAATAATGTTTCTCCCACACGCATTGTTTTATAGTTTTGATAACAGGAAACTGAAGTGCCATTGATATCCCACACAGACGACACAATCTAATTAGCAATCACACACACAACATTCAAAGCCCGACCCCACACACAAAGTTTCTAACAATGGATGTGTCTAATAGGCAGCTGTTGAAGAACAACATGGTCTGTACATCTTGGCTGGGAATGTCATCTGAGAAGTCCTGATAACATCCATGTTCAAAAAAACCCCAAGGTTTGGCACTGGCAATAGAAGGTTTTAAAAGGCAAAAAGGAGTGGTCACAAAACAAAACAAAACAAAACAAACAAACAAAACTGTAAGATCAAGAATTGACAAATGGGACCTCATAAAATTGCAAAGCTTCTGTAAGGCAAAAGACACTGTCAACAAAACAAAAAGGCCACCAACAGATTGGGAAAGGATCTTTACCAATCCTAAATCAGATAGAGGACTAATAACCATTATATATAAAGAACTCAAGAAGACAGACTCCAGAAAACCAAATAACCCCATTAAAAATGGGGCACAGAACTAGACAAAGAATTCTCAACTGAGAAATATCAAATGGCTGAGAAACACCTCAAAATATGTTTAACATCCTTAATCATCAGGAAAATGCAAATCAAAACAACCTTGAGATTCCATCTCACACCAGTCAGAATGGCTAAGATCAAAAATTCAGGTGACAGCAGAGGCTGGCAAGGATGTGGAGAAAGAGGAACACTCATCCATTGTTGGTGGGACTCCAAGTTTGTAAAACCACTCTGGAAGTCAGTCTGGTGGGTCCTCAGAAAATTGGACATAGTACTACCGGAGGATCCAGCAATACCTCTCCTGGGCATATATCCAGAAGATGTTCCAACTGGAATAAGGACACATGCTCCACTATGTTCATAGCAGCCTTATTTATAATAGCCAGAAGCTGGAAAGAACCGCAATGTCCTTCAACAGAGGAATGGATACAGAAAAATGTGGTACATTTACACAATGGAATACTACTCGGCTATTAAAAACAATGAATTTATGAAATTCCTTGGCAAATGGATGGATCTAGAGGGTATCATCCTGAGTGAGGTAACCCAGTCACAAAAGAACTCTCATAATATGCACTCACTGATAAGTGGATATTAGCCCTGAAACCTAGAATACCCAAGATACAATTTATAAAACATATGAAATTCAAGAAGAAGGAAGACCAAAATGTGGAAATTTTGCTCCTTCTTAGAATTGGGAACAAAACTCCCATGGAAGGGGTTACAGAGACAAAGTTTGGAGCTGAGATGAAAGGATGGACCATCCAAAAACTGCCCCACCCAGGGGTCCATCCCATAATCAGCCACCAAACGCAGACACTATTGCATACACCAGCAAGATTTTGCTGAAAGGACCCTGATATAGCTGCCTCTTGTGAGGCTATGCCAGTGCCTGGAAAAAACCAAAGAATTGAAAACGTTGACAGAGCCATTGGGAACATAGCAACAGCTGTGTAGAAAGTGACTATATGATTTAACAAAGGCAACAAGTATCCAGCATTCTAACTATTGAAACACATTATGTTTGTTACATTCCTGTCTAGTTTGCCTGAAGTAGCCACAGGTCTCTCCAAGGGTAAATGGCAGCATTCTGTTTTTGGGAGAGTAGGCTACATGGTAGGACTTCCTGGTAGTCTGGGAGGAGAAGCCATCCAAGTTCAGCTTCTCAGGGTTCTTCTCACCAGCAGAGGGAACTCTAAGATTACATGGGTTATAGGGTCCATAGATGCTGAGTGTTTGGCACTTCCAAACAAGGCATTTTCACATCCAACAACTAACCCCAGGCTAAGCTTTGGTCGTCTGTTTCTGCTGGCCCAAATGTACACCCTTGTGATGACAAGTTTCCATGTAATATCCTGGCAGGATCAAAGGTATGTGTTCACACATGTTTTTCTCCTGCTCATCCTTGGCTCTGTAGATGTTTCCCAATGGTCTTCTACTGCCTTTTCACAATGAGTTTGCTGTCAGAACTCAGGGGTTGTGAAAACCATTGCTAACTCTGAGCCATTGGATGTTATCACTGGACATGTAGTATGGGGCGAGTGTGTGACCACTAGCCATCTGGTCTACAAATGTGGTGCAATCAGCAAACAGACAATAGAAAGTTTTAAAAGGAGGCAGCTGAAATGGAAAAAGGTTTCTTCAGGTATGCCTGAGCTTTGGACAAACTTAAATGTGAGCATGAGTGTGGTGTCCCATGTACATCTCATTGTAAAAATTTGAGACCAGGAAATGTGTGACTATCATTGATGTTCCAGAACACAGATTTTATCATAAATATCATTACAGATTCATTTCAGTCTGATTTGCTATCCTGAATGTTGCTGGGGGTGCAGGTATATTTGAAGCCTGTATCTCCAACAATGGGCAGCCCTGTAAGCATGCTATTCTGGCCTACAGGCTGAGTGTGAAACAGCTAATTATTGGTGTCAACAAAACAGATTCTGCCAAGCTACCTACAGGCAAAAAAAAAAGATAAGAGGAAATGGTTAAAAAAATAAGCAATTAATCAAGAACACGGAACAATTCTGACATAGTAGCATTTGTGTCAATTTCTGGTTGGAATGTTGACAGCATTCTGGAGACAAGTGCCAATATGCCTTGGTTCAAAAGATGGGCATGCAAGTGGGACCATACTGCTGGGAGCTTTGGATTGTATCCTGCCACCAACTCATCCAACTGACAAGCCTTTGCAACTGCTCCTCCAACATGTCTATAAAATTGATGATACTGGTACCATCCCTGTGGACCAAGTAGTGTCTAGTTTTTTCCAGGCAGTAATGGTACCCTTACCCCATATCACAACTGAGGTAAAATCTGTTGAGATATGCCATGAAGTTTTAAGTGAAATTGTTCGAGGGACAATGAGTTTCAACATAAACTGTGTGCCTGTCAAACTGTTAGACATGGTAACATTGGGGAAATAGCAAAAATGACCACCAATGGTAGCAGCTGGCTTTGCTGCAAGATGATTATCCTGCACCATTCAGGCAATATTAGTGATGATTATGCCTCTGTACTGGTTGTCATTTAGCTCACATAACTAGCAAGCTTTCTGAGCTTTAAAAAAGATTGATTGCTAAGCACAGTGACATATGTCTTTAATCTCAACACTTAGGAGACATAGGCAGGCATATATCTGTGAGTTCAAGCCCAACCTATTCTACATAGTGAATTCCAGGACAGCCAGAATTATATAGTGAAATCCTGTCCCAAAACAAAACAAATCACACACACACACACACACACACACACACACACACACACACACACACACAATTGATTACTATTCTGTTAACAAACTGGGAAGGTGGCTCTAATTCCTGAAATTTGGTTGGGCAGGCATTGTTGCTATGGGTCCCAGGCAAGCCCACATATGTCTATACCTACTTGGACTCTCCTCCACTGTGTTGTTTTGCTGTGTGTGACATGAGGAAGACAATTGCTATACAAGTCAACAAAGCTGTGGACAAAAAGGCTGTTGGAGCTACCAAGGTCACCAAGTCTGCACAGAAGGCCACTGAGAATTACCCCTAACAACTACCACCCCATTCTTACTCAGTAATGAAAGTAGGTCTCAGAACTATTTATCTACATTAGCTATTTAGGTTTAACAGTAAAAGACTGTTCAATGACAACAGTGCACTGTAAAACCTTCAAAGGGATAATGTTTTATGAACCATCATTTATTTATTTATTTATTTATTTATTTATTTATTTATTTATTTTGTGGGTATATGTGTGTGAGAGAAGAGTTTTTAAAATCAATATCTTAAAATGGGAAACAACCAAAAAAAAAACCCTGTAATATAATTTTGAGACCCATTTAACATGATTAATAACAACAAAAACAACAATAATAATAATAATGTTAATAGTCTCTACCTTAACACTGTGAACTTCATACCACTGAACCCCCATGGCATGCAAAAGAGAATATTGTAATTCTTCCAAACAACAGCATACGGACACATAAGGAAGCCAACCAGACAACAACCTTCATGTGCATTCAACAGAATTTTACCTATTGCAATGATTATATATTGACAATAATGCTGAACATGAGCTTAGAACATCCTGAGTGTAACTAGTAACAATAATTTCCCTATAATTTCATATGGAAACTGTCACAGTTTTAAAAAACTCTCACTCCTTGTCTTTGGCAGTATTTGGAGTTTTGTTAGTGGATTAAGATTTTAAATGTAAATTGCAAGAATATAGTCTTATTTATTCCCCTAACCTAAGCCTTCAGAAAATTACTCTGGTGAGAGCATGGCAATTATAATTAATAATAAATAATAATAAAATGTCCAGATGAGGTGGAAGCATTAAAAATGTTATTTATTCTTATGAAATAATTGTATTATTATTACCTTCTCTTAACCAAAAACACATATAAATCCACACAACACACACTACTTTTCTAAACCAGTATAATTGTAGCTGCATTATAAGCACTTATCGTTATACCCACAAGAAAGTGTAGCTCTCATCCATCACAAAAGAATCTTCTTTTTGCAGAAGACGGAGACCATTATAGACAGCCACGGTTGGTGAAAACACCAGTTGATTGTAGGGTGCCTAGCCCCAGTTGATACATCTACAGCACAATGCCTACACCTAAGGTGCAGAGAACATCCCAAAAGTAGGGTCACACCATAGTACCTGGAATTCTGCTGGGAATGGAAGCTATACCATGATCTCAACAACATGGCTGCCTAAATAAGGCCCGAACAATTCTAACACAGGTAGACATGTCACTAGAAATGGGAAAAACCTCACAGGGCCCCCATCCCCAGATAAAGAGCTACAAGCAATTAACAACTGCTGACATGAGGAAAATGAGCCCTCTGACTGTTTCCAGTACTCTAGAAACATACACAGTGGAAACAGTGAATTAATTCAGTAGGTTGCATTTATACATTTGTTTATTTTTTTAATGTGTACAACATGTAAAAACAATGTTTAAAAAGAAAAGGAACTCAGTGAATTTGGGTGGAAGTAGGGAAGTTGTAGGCATGGGAGAAATAAGAGAGTAGAGGAAATAATGTAATTATACTTTAAATAGAATTTTAAATTAAACATATGTATGCTTGGATCAACTCTAATTGTATTGGTGTTTCTATAACTAGCTAAGAACACTGTTTTGATGATTTACTTAAATTAATGTAGAGCCAGAAATGGATTAACTCATTCTTTTCCATTTCACTCAAATTTGATGGTATACTAACATATATTGATTAAATAGAATGAAAGGAGCTTCTTAGTTAGGGTTTCATTGCTGTTTAGAGACACCATGACCAAGGCAACTCTTACAAAGAAAAACGTTTAGTTGGGACTGGTTTATAGTTTCAGAGGTTCAGTCCATTATCATCATGGTGGGAAGCATGGCAGCAGGCAAGCAGATTTGGTGCTGAAGGAGCCAAGAATTCTACATCTTGATCTGCAGGCAGCAGAAGGGGGCAGCCTTCTACAGGTATCCAGGAGGAAACTCTGATTCTACAGTGGGTAGAGCTGCAGCATAGGAGACCTCAAAGGCAACCCACATAGCAACAAGGCCACACCTCCCAGTGGTGCCACTCCCTGTTGGCCTGTTCAAAGGAAATATTCAGGGGGGGGGGAGGAGGGCAAACCTATTCAAACCTCCACAGAACTGTATTGAATATAGTACTTGCTCATACCATTTGAATTTAAATATAGCTCAGCACTGTCCAAAAGAAAAAAAACCTAATTTGAAAAAGTTATGTAAAACCTATATAAAAAAGTTTTTAAGACATTATTCCACGTTCACCAAAGTAATAAAATTATTTCAAGAATTTGTTCAAAAGTACAGTGAACACATAGAGAACAAAGACATCTTCCTTATGTTTCCTATACTTGTAAGGGCCAGAATTCCGTGAAATCTCCTGTGAGCCAGTCTTTCCTAGACATACTCACAGGTAAAAGACAACGTTTTACAGGGTCCCATCCCTAGCTATAGAACTACTAACAACTGATGACAGCTAAGATATGGACCATTAGCCTCACCCAGGGATGAGTCCCCTTGTGGCTTGTTCAATGCAAAGTGATTGGCCCTGATATCGTATACACACAGCAACAAAAACAGATTCAGCAGGTTGTATTTATATAATTGTGCATATACATTTATATACATATATGTATATATATCTATCTGTATATATATATATATATATATGTATATGTATATTCATAAATTGTGTGTGTGTGTAATGATGGTAATTGAACAAAAAGAGACTATCAATTTGGGAGAGGACACAAAGGGAGGAAAAGGAAGGAGAAAAGTGATATATATTTTTAAATGTATTAAAATAGTAAATATCTAATTAAGGAATGAAATTGTGATATCTGCATGAAACAATTGGGACTAGGGAGTATAACATTAGCCAAGATAAAGAAAGCTCTGGAAACATGCACCACATTTTCTCTCATCTGTCAATGACATGACATTGATATCTGAGGTGACAGGCATATGGGAGGGAGAAAGCTAAGAAGAGAGGAGGGAAACAGAGAGTAACAACTTAAGTGACATAACTGCAGACACTACTTGAAGGAAGGAACAGGACAAGAAATGAGAAGTGGCAACAGAAGAGGACAGTGTGGAAGCAAATCTGAACAAGGTACAAGGATACACACATATAAAAATTCCAAAACAAAGCCATTTATTTTCCTTATTAACCAATGACTTTTGATTTTAACAAAATAAAAGTAATAGAATTAAAAGAGAAACACACACACACACACACACACACACACACACCAACCATTTTGCTCAAAGGTGAGAAACTCAAGGCTTTCTCACAAACATCTGGAACAAGTCGAGGATGACTTTTCTTTCAACATCTGAAGTCTCTACTAATGGAACAAGACAACAGAAGTTGAACCTAGGTATAGGTTTAGGCATAGTAGCCATCAGGGAAATGCAAATCAAAACAACCCTGAGATTCCATTTCACACCAGTCAGAATGGCCAAGATTAAAGATTCAGGTGACAGCAGATGCT
>NC_034604.1:53100757-53133546 GCF_900095145.1 Mus pahari | reverse complement strand
GTGGGTGGGTAGGGGAACAGAGGTGGGGGGAGGGGTATGGGAAACTTTCGGGATAGCATTTGAAATGTAAATAAAGAAAATAATAATAATAATAAAAAAAAGAATTACAAAAAAAAAATGAATTTCTCAAAAGAATAAAGATTGCATTACTGCAAGAACAAGTCATATCAGTGCAGTGTATTCCCAAAGCCAGCACACCACGGGGAAAAACCTTTAATTTAAGATGGGAATGCAAAATGGCACAACAGACATGAAAGATGATAATTTGCTGATTTTCTTGAGAAGGTAAACAAACTCATTCTCCTATGGGATCCAGCAACTACACTCTTTGGGATTTAGATTTTTGTTTCTCCAAAAATGGCTCCTGGGGCAGACCTAACGAGGGTGGCAAGGGAAGGAAGAAAAGAGGAGCAGACACTCAGAAAGAAATCTAGGATTTAGCAGTCTAAGTTCTGCGACCACATGGCACGGAGGAAGATCAGCATATTTGTTTTATATAGTTGAACAGAGAGGCCTGGTTATTTAATTGAGCTGAACAAGACAGTGGGATCATTATATTCAGATAAATCAAGAGGCAAGGCTTATGGTGTTCAGCTGGATCAAGGAGGTAGGTTTGGCTAATCGTGTTAAGAGTAATCTCTGTAGAGGAGCAGTCTTTAAGTCATAAATATCCCAGAAGGGTGAAGCTGTGACGGACATTTTCTGCATACAATGCCAACGTTCACACTCAGTCCCCCGAGGAAGGATTTGTTATGTCTGTCAATTTCACTCACCACAGGAAGAAGGCTTTGCCATTCTTCCATGGGTCTGAAGCTCCGGGATCTTTGACATTGCCAGCTCATGTCACCATACATAGTCACTTAGGACTTTAATCTCTCTCAGGGCTTTCTCTGATCTCTATAATCTATTTTAGTTGAATTTTTTTATTCACATAGAAATCACCAAACCAAAGCTGCCTTATGCATAATTATCTGAACTTAGAAATCATGTCTGTCATTGGTCAAATGGGTAAACAAAGAACTTAGCAGTGGGACATAACAATTGCTTAAAGACCCAATGTGTTCTAGTGCCTGGTATGTTGTTGCATCCCTATAATTCACGTTCTTGAGAAGCAAGGAGACCTGGAGTTCATGGTTATCCACATACAGAGAACAAGTCCAAGGTCAGTCCTGGTCTACATGAGATCCTGTATCAAAAATATGAGTTATCAATCTAAGAAAACAATAATAAACACATGGGAGACTCTGAGACGCACATTGTAAACAAAGTAAAGCCAATTTGAAAAGGCTATGTGTAGTGTGTGTGTGTGTGTGTGTGTGTGTGTGTGTGTGTATGTGTGTGTGTGTACAGAAGAAAAGCATCAAAATAGTAAAGCACATCAGAGATTTGCAGACTGTTGAGTAGGGCAGGGAGAAAAACAAACGAGGGTTTGTAAAGAAGTCAAAAGCTCAGTAAAATATTGAAATATGTCATTATGCATCTGGCCAAATCCACATGATAACAATACTAAGAAAGAACTCTAAGTTAAACGATGGATTATAAGAATGCCACCAAGACCAGTCCCCATAAAATAGATCCTTTATTTGGAAATATGTCACTAGACTTTTTTTTTTCAATGCAAAATAGAACATTAAAAGGCAACCTTGTAAAGGATTATAATCTTGGGAAAAAAAGAAAACCTAAAACTAATTTACTTTAACGTTTAATTCACACCACAGTGGACTTCTTTATAAGGAATGGACATGTGAACTTTGTAGAAGAATGCTCTGTTTGAATGGAAAATAAACAGCGAATAATTAAGATACACACAACCAAAAAACAGATTTGTTTTGTTTTGTTTTGTTTTTTTCTGTTTTGAGGTTTTCTGTTTTGGTTTGGCTTTTGGTTTTGGTTTTTCTTTTCCTTTCTTTTTTCTTTTTTCTTTTTTTTCTTTTTTGTTTTTGTTTTGTTTTGTTTTTTTCTGTTTTGAGGTTTTCTGTTTTGGTTTGGCTTTTGGTTTTGGTTTTTCTTTTCCTTTCTTTTTTCTTTTTTCTTTTTTTTCTTTTTTGTTTTTGTTTTGTTTTGTTTTTTTCTGTTTTGAGGTTTTCTGTTTTGGTTTGGCTTTTGGTTTTGGTTTTTCTTTTCCTTTCTTTTTTCTTTTTTCTTTTTTTTCTTTTTTGTTTTTGTTTTGTTTTGTTTTTTTGTTTTGTTTTGTTGTTGTTGTTTTTGACAGACTTTCCCTGTGAAGCCCTGACTCTCCTGGAACTTACTCTGTAGACCAGGCTAGCCTCGAACTCAGAAATCTGCCAGCCTCTGTCTCCCAAGTGCTGGAATTAAAGGCGTGCACCACCATTCCCTGGCACAAAAACAGATTTTATCATACTAAACAGACTTGCCATACTAAAATCTCCATTCAGAAATATATCTGTATTATATCTTTTTGCTGAAGTATGCTGTTTTGGTCTTTTGCTTATGACTACAGTGGGTATATTAAGCAATCAATTCAAATAGATTATTCAGTATTTCCAAATTCATTTAAAAGACATTTTAAATTAAAACTTTAGTCTTAATCATTTTACCATTACCTTTATGGTTATAATAAAATTTGATATTTTGAAATCTTTTATTTCTTCACATCAAAAAAAACTTGCTTGAAATAAGTTACTACTTCTGGAATCCATACACCTGGAACTTTGATTACTACTTTGTTTTAAAATATGTCTCTATAGTTATTGAGAATGTTTCACCTGTGTGTGTGCTCTTATACTACATATCAGTATTTTTAAAACCATATTATATATAATCTAAACAATCATAGGGTGACATTAGGTGAAAAAATATTTTTTTATTTAGTGGAGATGTAGCATATGCACAAATGGCTGCTGGATTCTGAGCTGCTGAAATTCAGAAGGATAGACGGTCCCTAATACAGCATTCACATGAGCTTGCTCAAATGCCATCATATTGTGGTTACTTAGTATTTAAACATATCACTTATCTTTAAGATGCCTGCCTTTTGGGATGGCTATTCTGAAATCCCATCTCATCATCTATGAGACACACTTCTGGATGTGTCCATGTGGTCGTTTCAAAGGTTTTAACTTAGGAGGAAGGACTCACCCATAGATTGGGAATTGAATAACAGAGGACTAGAACAGAAAGCTGGCTGAGTCCAGCACTCACCTCTGTGTGCTTCTCAAGTATAAACAATGTGTGAGCAGCCATTCAGTGTCTGCACCATGCCTTCTATCTGGACAGACCAGATCTCAGACAAAACACAATTCTTTTCCAAATAAATTCCAAGTGGCTTCCTGCCAGGAATTTTGTCACAGCAACCATTGAAGTAAATAAAAAACCTTTGCATTAATTACTAATATATCTTCTTGAATTCCTTTGTGTGTGTGTGTGTGTGTGTGTGTGTGTGTGTGTGTGTGTGTGGGTGTGGGTGGGTGTATGTGTGTGTGTATGTATGTGTGTATGTATGTATGTATGTATGTATGTGTGTGTGTGTGTGTGTGTGTGTTTTCCTCTTTGGGGGAGCCAGTTTCCACAAGAGATCCAAATCATTTTGTCCTTAAGAATGCATTTTGGATAAATGTCAAATGGGAAAACATCAAGTTCTGGGACTGAAACTTGTCTCAAGACAGTTCTCATATTACTTTAAGATCTCAGCCACACCTCAGCCTGTGTACTGTTACTTCCCTACACTGCACGCTGGTAATGCGCATCTCAGTTTAAGTCACTGCTTTTGATTCTTGATACAGGAAAAGATCAAAGGATACTGTAAGGTACTTGATATCTAGAAAGCAGTTGTGAACCTTTCTACTGCTGTTCTCCCCTATACTCAAGGATGGAAATGTGAGCTCCATTTTCTGTTCCTGAATCTCATTCTCTGCATTGACTCTTTCTGCCAGAAAGGCAGATCTCCAAGTGTCCCACCTATCCATCTGCACTCGACAGCCCTGAGGAAGCATAAGAACCGGAGATCTTGCAGCTGCTTCTCGGCCATAATGCTTTTATTTCACTGAAGGCAATTCAAGTGGTTCTGCTGTTTTACATTCCCAGTTCACAAGTTAGCAGCTGCAGGTTATGAGTGAACGTAAACCTATTTCAGTACTCGCACTTAGAATAACAGTCCCTCTGACAGAGCAAACCCACATGAAAACTCACAGCATTCCCATGCCTGGACAATCCTGCCTCACAGACGCTGCACTTCTCAGTACTGTGGTGATGAGTTACACACCCAGACTGGCACATTCCATTCCTCAGAGGTGATTTACAAAGAGGGGGTCAGAGTGTAGCTAGCTCAGTATAATGGGATCCAACTGCTAACAACATCCCCAGCAATTAAGAGCTCCCAGGAGCTACTATACTTAAGGGACAATATAGTTTGCCCTCAATACATTCGGTGAATTTTCAACTTTAAGATATTAAGTGATTTTAAATAATAAAATATTTTTATGATTACAGAAAATTGAGAAATGATCAATCTATTAAGAATTTAGGGCAGATGGGCTTTTGCAAATCAGACCAAATCAGAGTATTCCAGACCAAGGACACAACATTAAAAAAAAAAAATTCATGGCGTTGTAGACCAAATGTTAGTATACAGAATGCTACAAGTAGTTTGACTTTACTGGGAGCAGGGTAATTTTTCTTGAGAAAGTAAGCAGAAATAGGTTGTGTTTTGTTTTTTTTTCAAGACACCGAATGATTTTAAGTTTAGAAGTACCATATCCAGAGTGACATATTTTAAAAAGATAACTATAAAAGTGCTCACTTGGCAAGAGGATATGCATAAGGAGCCAGATCCTCATTCCTCCAGGAAAGGTAATGAGGCCCTTGATCAAGGCTCTGCATATAAAAACTACTGAAAAGAGGTTTTACAGGACAATAGAGACTACTGACAATTCCTAACAGCAATCAAACAATGGGAGTATTAGGAAGTAAGAATGTATATAATCATTTTCAAATCATGAATGAGGTAAATTGCATCTAAAATTATCTTTAAAACTCAGCCTCAATTTGAAAGGAAGCACTTTGTATTCATTAGAACAGGAATAAGAATTTTATATGCAGAAAGTAGCTAGTTATGCAGGAACATAATTCAGAGACATAAAAAGAAGCAAAAGTTGTTCGATTATTTGAATACGCAGAGGTAGCTAAGTTTTGATTATTCACAGGGCTCTGAAGTTTCTAATTTTATTAAGTGTAACAAATAAAAGGAATGAGTTATTTCAGAGACATATGTGGTGATATATGGATATGTATCAGTAATGATAGCTGATAGGATTAGATCACTGACAAGGCATAATCAGCAGAGACAGAATGTCTGACATAGAGGTTTCATAAACAGCGCGGCGAAAAATTAACTCGCCATCAAAGCTAACAGAAACACTGAGAACCGCATGACCGCTACAACCAAAAGGTTAGAGCGACAGACAAAAGGCATGAGACCCAACATGAGTGGGGCTAACGAGTGTGACTCATCATAAGACCTGGTCAGGGAGCTAAAGATCAAACGGAAATTGAGCTAAAGAGGTCAGAGAAGCCTAGAAACAGTAGTGCTATAGGAGAGAAGGCAGAGGAACAAGGTAAAGACAGCAGCAAGTACTGGAAAAGGCGTCATGTGGGAGCAGGGCATTCTGGACAAACACAGAGGCACTTCTCAGAACATTGTTCATTTATTACAAGTCTGCTTTGAGAGCGCTCTGGGTGAGCAGA
The DNA here is from genome assembly GCF_900095145.1 of Mus pahari. NCBI lineage: Eukaryota > Metazoa > Chordata > Mammalia > Rodentia > Muridae > Mus > Mus pahari. Next base: position 53,127,843 of record NC_034604.1, on the reverse strand, counting down.
TGGGAGAGTGAGTGGTTTATAATATTCGTCTAGACATAGACACATGATGGCACACACACACAGCAGAGATGAGATGACATTGAAGCTGTGGTCACAAGCTTCTGAAACAGACACTAGGGTACTTATCAGAGTAAGAGGGGCCACTGCTACCAAGAATTGGTAGATTATACTAAAAGACCACGATGTTTTCTTCTGTGCATGCAGGTGGAGAGGATTAGATGAGAAATCTTCCAAGAATCCTGAAACCTCACCAACTACAATCAGTAAGAGAACCACTATTGAGACAGAAATTCAGTGTCTCCTTGCCAGCCCCTGTCTGGCACTCCCACTGTTTTCATCATTTTATCCTTCTGAGTCTCTAGAAATCTGTTTAGATGGTGGGATTATTTAGAATGTTTGGATCTTGGAACGGCCAGGGTAGGGAATACCAGGGCCAGGAAGCAGGAGTGGGTGGGTTGGGGAGCAAGGGGAAGTGGGAGAGGACAGAGGATTTTCAGAGAGGAAACTAGGAAACGGGATAACATTTGAAATCTAAATAAAGAAAATATCTAATAAAAAAAAAGAAAAGAGAAAAAAGAAAAAGAAAGTACATTATAATACAAAAAATAAATTTGTAGTTTAAGCAAAACAAACAAAATAAACAAACAAAAACAAACAAAAAACCTGGGTTATAGAGTGAAAAATATACTAAAATACAACACTAAGAAAAATATAGGAAAAGTGTCTCAGTGTCTCTGCTAGCTTTCTCTCTCTGGAAAGGGTTGAGTGAGCATTTAGCCCAATTCTGTCCACAAAGCAGAAGACAGTCACTCCAGCTAGAAGGTAAGATAGAAGGCAGAAATGAGGAGAACACTGCTGTACCAGTTACATTTTATTGCAGTGACAAAAGTCCATGACTAAGGAAGTGTTTATTTGGCTTACAGTTCAGGATCAGAGAGTCCATAACTGTAGGGTAGGATGGCAGCAGGTGGCAAGAGCAAGAAGCTGAGTGACCGCATCTCAAAGCTCTCCTCCTCCTCCGTGATGTACTTAGACCAGTAAGGCTCAACCTCCCTATGGTTACATAGACTCTCCCAAATATCCCCATCAACCTGGGAATGACCGTTCAAATACATGACTCTATAAGGACATTTCTCATTCAGATAACAACAACTATTTACCCAAGACACAGAAAACAGTAACCCCTTCATCCCCAGACATTGTTCAGTACTAAGAGTAATTTGAAAACTTGGTATTGGGTTAATAAAAACTGTTACTCTAATATGTTATACCTGTCTCTTAGATCACCAAAAACCTAAAAAAATATATGTATACATTTACAGATGGTGTCCCGATAGTGCGTTATTTAAGGAAATTAGGCATATATAATCTTTATTATTGCTTAAAGACAAACAAAACTAAAGGTACACAGCCTGTAATGAAAATCCAAAAAGAGAGTTAGGTTAAATGGAATAAAATAACAGTTCACATATTCTTAATGACGACATTATACATACATTTCATGTTCAATTAAGCTTTTAATGGATTTCAGCATGACAAGTTCTTTTTATAAAAAAAAAAATGGAATCAATTGAGCTTTTGTGGATTGTCAAAATTAAAGCATGAAATCAAGTGTAAGACACTTCACACTATGATTCAATCCAAGTAGAATGCTTGTATTCTTAGCTCTCTGACTGATTGACAAGTAGGTATCACTAGTTAAGTATTTCTTCTTATCCTCAAAAGTAGTTTCTCCCTTTTAGTCTAACAAAGTCCCAACCTGAAAGAGGTTAAATGAATATTACTAATATTATCGAGAAACTATAATCCTTACTTACGAATTGAGTTTATTAAGTATAACTTGTAAGTGTAACTTTTCTATTCCCATTGATAATTGTCTCAAAGGCTTACTGCCTCTGTCTGCCAGCCCAGGCCTCTTCCTGGAAGCCCCTGTGCAATCTCATCTAGACCTACAGTGTTTTCAGCATCCTGAATAAGCTTACCCTTTCTAGTTCTTCCTGGACTCTGGCTCAAACTCCTCCCCAAACTGATTGACTCAATCTAGCTTCTCCTAGTTTCTTACTGAATTTCTCTGCTTGGCCTCATGCTAATTCTGGCAATTGTTTTGAATCTCCTGGCTCTCTCCATCTCTGGCTCATTCTGTCTTCTCTTGTGCCTAGCTCATTCTCTCTTCAACCTTTCTCTGTAAAGCTCTCCCAGGAAAACTGCTTCCTTCCCCTTCCTTCCTCCTCTGCCTTCTCTTCTCTCTTAAGTAGCTTCTTTCTCCTCTCTCTTCTCATGAGAATTGGCTATATCCTATTCTGTCAAATCTTTCTCTGATTTGTCACTTTGTGTATTAGTCAGGGNTCTCTAGAGTCACAGAACTTACGGATATGCTCTACATAGTAAAGGAATTTATTGATGATTTACAGTCTGCAGTCCAAATCCCAACAATGGTTCAGTAGTAGCTGTGNATGGAAGTCCAAGGATCTAGCAGTTGCTGAGTCCCACAGGGCAAGAAGGCAAAAGAGCGAGAGCCAGACTCCCTTCTTCCAATGTCCTTATATGGTCCCCAGCAGAAGGTGTGGCCCAGATTAAAGGTGTGTGCCACCACACCTTTAATCCCAGATGATCTTGGACTCAGAGATCTCCCTGTCTTAATCTTCTGGATTCAATCACCACTGTGTCTCAAGATCTCCATACCAAGATCCAGATCAGAAACTTCTATCTCCCAGGCTCCAGATTAGGTTCACTGGTGAGCCTTCCAATTCTGGATTGTAGTTCATTTCAAATATAGTCAAGTTGACAACCAGGAATAGCCACTACACTTTGTCTTCCATTCAATTATACATCACTCTCAAACATGGGTGCTTCCTTCTACAGACCAACTTTATCTTAATTGTTTGGGATTAAAGGTGTGCACTAAGGGTTGTCTGTATTCCAGCCAGAGGGATGAAAGATGTGTGTTAAAGGCTGAGCCACAGCACAACAACAGACAGGGGTTTTTCAGTAAATAGCACAATCTCAGGCTCATGGTGTTATCAAATATCCTGCAACAATAAGTAGATATTAAATGCCACTTGTGTATAGACATTAAATGATGCTTGTTTATAGATACTACTAGATATTTCAACAGAAAAGTGAATGAACTTGTGAGTATGAACCATAGTCATTGTATGTCTATAGTTTATTTGAAAATCGAGTCATGAGAACAATGAAGAAAAACGACCATGCAAAGGTTGAGAGAACGAAGAACTGTGAAAAACAAAATAGGCTAAAATGATTCTGAGAAGCAATAACTAATAGGGATGGGAATAGTGGAGAAGGCCTTTGGCAGCAAAGCTGACTCTAGCTAGAGATACAATGTGAGTAACAGCTGCCAATCCAGCAAAATCACTGCAAGCACAGAGAACACCACCTACACACTGCCAACCCCCAACACACACACACACACACACACACACACACACACACACACACACACACACACACACAGGACCTTCTATCAGATAACTAGTCTTTAGGACTTAAAGACAGAGTGGAGACTGGAGATCTGAAGTGGTTTTAATCCTGCTGATAGATGATGACACAGTTAGTCACTTTAAATAATTCATATATTCTGAGGGTATCAGACAACACTGAGTTCTCTATGTCAATCACCCACTTGGACTCACTCAAAATTCCCACTTGATTCATAAGGAGAAACTGTCTCCTGCCAACACCATTTTGCAAGGATCACTGAGGGTTGTTCTAAGGGAAGCAGACCATTCACACTTGAATTAACTAGAGGTGAAGCAATGAGTAAAATAGTGTTGCTGAAGTCCCAGAAGAACCAAAGCATGTGTGGAAATTCACAGCTGCCAGCAACAATCTTACTTTACACAATGAGGTCTCTGGAGACAAGGCACATGAAGGGTTTTCAACTAGCCATAGTACAGTAACCCATACAAATGCTTGCTGATTTACTGAATGGAAAGTGCAAACTAAGAATGGGTCTGAATATTATTTTATGTAAAGATAGTATTTTCCAGAAACTATATGATACAATATATGAAAACTATATGAATTTAAAGACACATCAATCCATTCTAGGATTTTTTGTAGCAATACAGTTTTAGGACAGTGATTTGGGAACACAATTTTCTTATTTGTAAAATATAGATATTAATGCTCTTTAACGAAGTGATTGTATAATATGTTTAAAATGCCTACATTGTTGCTTAGAAATATAATGGAATAAGTAATTCAATCAATGGCATTTAGTTTTATGATGTTTAGTCTTGTTACCCAATAACTAGAGAATTTACAAAATTGAATAAATGGGATGTGACAATAAAAATAAAAACTAATCCATATTTTATTATTTTTTAATGCTTACACTGTTTTGACTAATTAAATGATGCGCTGAAAAATGATTTTTCACTGTGAAATTGCACGTTTAAAATGCAATCACAAAATTATTATCATGAAGATTCAAATATATGCAAAGCTATTTCTACCTTATTGCATTTTAGAGAACAGACTATCTGGGAATTCTCTTACTTTTAATTGTCAGGGTGTAACCATCACATGCCCTCTAAATTGAAAGTATTTTAATTCTCCCATAACTTTTTCTTCTATTTTAAAATACAATACTAAGGAATTTGATAATGGTATGTGCCTAAGTAAAAATGGCAGTCAATTTTAATCTTCCAGCTTTATTAACAACTTATCTAATAGAGGCATTTTAAACTACATTTAACTACAGAATTTAAGAATTGGGCCCCGTGGCTCCTTTTTATCTCCAATGCTACCGAATACTTCATCACATTTGGCACTTCACAAACTCAAATCAAAATGTTTTCTGGTAGCGTGGTATAAAATTTTAAAATAGATTATAGCATTGTTAACAAAACTATACTCACAAATCATTCCTTATGGAATGAAAAGAATAAAATGTACTCACAATTAAGAAAGAAAATGGCATTTAAGGTGTTGAACAAGTCACATACAACAGAGTAGGCAAAGTGCAGCCTCCTCAGAAACCAACACAAACCACAATATCCTTGATCCAGTTCATCAGTTCTGCCTATACAATTTAAATGAATGTTAAATTAGTACTAAAGTTTATTTATCCCTTGCCAATAAGCAGACAGGCAGTATTTAATATTAGCATGCTATGGACTTTCCATTTCCCACTATTCAAAAGCTTTTACTGTCCATCTCTCCATCCATTCTTTCCTTACAATACATATTTTCAAGTTATCTTACAGGCCAGGTATTCCACTATGTTCTGCTTCTGCAAACGTTTGCATGAGAGATGTTTTCAAGCTGCTTGCAATACAGTGGGAAAGACAGACAGACAAGAAGTAAGCAAACAGCCGCATGTAAGTTATGATAGGTCTTCAGGAAGCAGGAGGTAAAAGGCTGAGGTGAAGCCCTACGTTAAACACACTGGCAAAGCCAAGGTGAGCTAGGACTCGCATCAACAGGGACCTAAAGGCTGAGGAAGGTACAGCTTTGCAGGAAGACATGGGTTGGGTAGATGAATCCATACAAGCAGGCAGATAATATATGGCAAGAAACCTTGCTAGGAATTGGCTCGGAGTGTTGAGAAAACTCCAAGCAATTAAAGTAAATTCAGCCTACAAATAAGTATGTATGTGCACAATGTTGCACTAGCTTTCGGTTGAATAGGTCTTATTTTCTTTTGATTGAGCAGAAGCTGACTGACTGCATTAATTAAAATAGGACATTGTGCTCAAGCTTATACTTCTGGCTGACCTTCAACTACCACAGAAATAGACTAATGGGTGCCTTATCCAAACGAGTGTAACTGAATAAAATATGAAAGCATGTAAGATGGTGGAGAATATATTTTAGAAGCATATTGTGCAAAGCCACTGATATTGTGCTTTGAAATTACATATTCTTTATGTAAAATGAAATAAATTAAATTTTGGAGGAGAAGAAAAACTTTCATTTAAGCTCAAGATCACTCAGAAGTGGGGAAAATAACTGATTCGCACAAGATGTATTTCAAATTAAATGTCTGTAAAGAGCAAGAAAATGAGTGTAGCAGGCAATCAGTACACGCAATGACTTAACTACAATTAGCTAATGGTTAGTTGAAGAAAATATGCATCATAAAACATGATCCATTTAATTATACTAAGTAATGCCTCATAATTAACCATTAATGAATAAATCATTGCATTAATAATGGAAATTGTATCAACTACTTAAAATATCACAGTATTTATGTTAATTTCAGAAATTGGTTCCAAATTTACACCAATGTACTTAACTCCACCTGTACGCCCTCTCAACTCTGTGTGTCTGTGTGTCTGTCTGTCTTTATCTTTGTGTATTTAAGCAGAGATAAAATTTCGAAGCATTGTTTTATAGAAAACAAAGAACCTATCAAGGCAATGTCCCTTTACTTCCATTGCCCTGTAAATAATAATGCTGAAAAATATATACCAACATTGATTTAGCTGTATATCATAGACATTAATTGTAAAATATTCATAGAAATAAGACACAATCTAAAATGCCACAAAGAGAAGTTACTGCTTAAAGATCCCCAAAGGTAGATTCAATGTAGTGTGTCAGGCTCTCCAGAGAGCTTGGCAGAGAAGTCTGGGGTCTTGCTAAGAAATCTGCACTAAGGAACCTGACTTCACATTAAGGTGGACAATGCTGTTGCTACACTTTGGAAAGCTCCAACTGCTCTCTGCAGCTGGAAAAATCTCAAAAAAATGTTCTACACTCACAGTGGCCCATTTGCTGGGGAATTCTGTCACAGAGTGCCTACCATTTAATAAAAACAACCTTATTTGCTTCGCATTTGTTGTGACCCATGGAAATGTGAGAAAATGTCTCTCCTCCCTAGACACATGTGTAACAGAATTTCAAGGAAACCAGTGATAACACAGGCTGATCACGTGACTAAACGCCTGCCATACCACAGGCGGAGCTGGAAAACCCTCTACCCTCCTGTCTCCAATGTAACTTTAAGAGTAGCACCTAATATTCAAAGCTAGTTTGTGAACTGCATCATGAGAAATAGATTCAATGCTGGAAAATTGTGCAGATATAGCACAGCTACATGTAATAATTTTTCTTTTGAAAACAGAGCACACAGCGACTAGGGAGATTGCAGTTGAAAAGTGCTTGTTGCACAAGCATAAGAACATAAGTTCAACTCCCTAGAACTCATGAAAAAAACAGGGAGTCAGGTGTGATCATGCACATTTTAACCCCAGTGATAGGAAGGTGGAGAAAGTCACATCTCTGGGTACTTGGTCTTTCTGTTTACCCTACTTGACCAATTCCATTACCCATGAGAGAATCTTCCCTCAATGAACAGGTATGTGATTCCTGAAAAATGACCCTTGGAATTGAAATCTGTCTGGCTTCCACATGTACATACACTCACCTGCATATGTACCCTTACAAACAGATGCTTGTGTGCACACGTTCATACACACAGATAAACAGGTCACAGAGAAAACAAATACAATATGATCTCACTCACACAGCTAAGGAGGTAGTCTCACAGAGGTAGAACGTAGAATAGTAGGCACAGGATCACTCTACTAGGAAGAACGTGCTGCCCAGAGGACAGTGAAGAGGCACAGAGGTGCAGTTGGAAAGGAGAGCTGACTTTTAATGGTGTATAATATAGAAGGATTATTACAGTTAGAAACAACTAATTGAGCATTTCAAAATGGCTATCAGAGAATGAGTTAATTCTTTCAGTAGATAATGGCTATAACAATTACATGGGAATGATCACTATGCATTAGGTTCTTGTACTTAAAAGTAACATTGTACTTAATTCAGAGGGACCATTAGTTGTAAATTAAAAATTTGGAGATCATCTTTTGAAAGAACAAACTTGAAAATACATGGTCAAATTGTAAAAGCACTCATTACACAGATAAAATTTAAAAGTGAGGGTTCAATCAGATTTAATGCATGTTAATTTTTAGCTATTTCTATATATGGGTTTTTAAAGTGTGTCACTTGAATGGATTTCCAAATGGTGTATATTTAACAAGACACAATTGACTTGCTGAAATCTCACAATAGGTGTGAGGATCAATTCTCCATGAACCATTATATTTAGGAAATATACTATTTTAAGTGGCAGTGGAGTTTAAAAGTAGCCACTATCCTACTTATGGAAGAGGAATTCATTCATATGAACCAATCTGTAATGTCTCAAGATTACATGTGTGGCTTTCTTGTGACTTCAACCAAAACAGTCATGCAAACATAATAAAAATGACTTAGCATTAAATTAATTGAAAACAATCTAGACATTAATGTCATTTCTAGATGTGTCCTTTAAAAGCCCTTACTATAGTTGATTCCAAACACTTAGGCAAATTAATGGCTGCCAGATGTAGAGTGTAATGCTTGAAGACACGGTCAGGTTTAAACATGGTTTGTCTTTGAATGATTCTTTCTACTCACTCACCATCTTCTGTATAATTAATAGCCACTTTCCCAAATCACATGCCAATTAATGGGATACAGATAAAGGCTTAAAGGTCTGTATTGCAATTCAGCCTTGATGAAAGTCAATACCCCTCTGCCAAGAAAACCCAGATCACATTTGGCTTTCTCGGATAATTAGTAAGATTGTTATGGGACCAAATAGCAGCAGTGACTTGTAAATAGCAGACCTTTTAAATAAATGTCATATTATCCAGAAAAAAAAGAACAGCAGAAGACACTTTTCAGTGTGTACAGAAATAAATTTGTTTTATTCTCTTTAAAGGATATTTGAAAGAGAACAGCACACACGGAGAGAGTGAGAGAGAGAGACACAGACACAGACAGAGACACAGACACTGACAGAGACACAGAAGAGAGAGAAACATACCTGTGACAGTTCTTCATGAAAACTCTTTAAGCATTATCACATAAATGTGGTCCTCATCTATGTTTTGTAACTCCTCCTGGACCGAATATTAACATTTTAGACAGATATATAAGACTATTTCCTGATTCTATTTTCTTCCTGTAAATGTGTTCTGAACACTTTAAACTAGAGGCTTGTAATATTATTATTTTATACCTGAGGACACTGCAGTGAGTTGAGTAGTGAAATTTGACTTTAAACACAAGGGCCTTTGACTCTGAGTGCCTTTTCCATTACAACCCGGTCGCTCTACGCTGGCTACATAAATAGAAGATGGTCAGAATCATTCATTTATTGCGTTCTTAAATTGCTTTAGGCAACAGTAACACTAGACACGTTGAGACCCTACACAAGGAATCCTTTGACTTTAAGTATGAAGTGACTTACAGTGTCTTCAGTGTGTGGGGACAGTGTGGTCACTGAGAAAGGGAATGGCGCCAGGCATTGGCTTCCACATTGTCACTTCTCGGGACTTTTTCTCATCTCCTTTACAGAAATAAAACCATTTCAAGAAAACTAATCCTCAATAATGGGTTAGTGATTTTTTTTCTCTTTCTCTCAGTTAGATGCTGGATAAAACTGAGTGCTTCTACAGCACTGCAAAAGCCCTCACTTAGGAAAGAATCTTTGTGAACATGAAGATGACAAATCCCACACTGTGCGCAAAAGGCACATCCTGGAATTATTACAATTCCACATCTCTAAAATAAGCTAAATCAGAAAAAAAAGAAAAGAAAAAGAGTATCATTTTCATCCATTACAATATCTGTCCATAAACATGTTAACATCTATGCAATGTTCTAATGTCTCAGCGATCCAGTCTCACATTATTCAGTGGTTATGCAGAAGTCCACAGAAGACAACGCTGCCTGGCCAATCTGCTGCAGGTGAGGACTCTGGCCTGAGAAGGCTGTGGGCCTTGCGGATGATTTATTTGCCTGCTGTGCACTGATGGCTGCAATTCAGCAACTGTTTTCTGAGCTCCAGCTGTTCACATGATACTGGGTTATTCCAAAGACAAGCTACTTTGAATCACCAGGTTAAATAAAAGGGACATACCCTTCTGGTTCTGGCATACACCCACTCTGTAATGTTTTCCTAGCTGTTATTCTATAATCATTGGTTATTTCTCATACTTTACAGAGATATAAAATGAGAATATATTACAAAAAAACCCTCTTGTCACAGCTTCACATTATATAAACACACGAAAAAGGCCGTCACAATCCCAGCCACTCAAGTCTCAGTGAGAGGGGCCCTGATTCCTTTAGCTGAAAAGGCACAAATACAACAGAACCAATTAAGGCTGTGACTCACTTTTGTGTGGCCTGATAGCCAATTTTCCATGTTACACTCACACACACACACACACACACACACACACACACTCCTGTTTTTTCCAGCCACTTCAATAGCATCTATTTCTCAACAGCATCCATAAAAATCCTTGAAGGCCAGTGGCATAATTATAAAGCAATGTCTCTGCAAGTCCCAGGGACAGATGCCACCAGATGCCATCACTGTCCATGTCAGTTACACGGCAGTAAAACAGATATTAAGCAATCATAAGTGTGAAGCATGTAAGTTGCTTTTAATTTTTTTTGAAACTTCAAACAGGTAGGAATGAAATATATACCAGCAGTTCACAACCTATATGTAGCAATTCCTTTCAGGGTCATATATCAGATATCATACATATTAGATATTTACATTAGTATTCATAACAGTAGCAAAATTACAGTTATGGAGTAGCAATGAAATAATTTAATGGTTGTGAGTCAACACAAACTGAAGGATTGTATTAAAGTGTTACAGGATTAGAAAGGTCGAGAACCACTGTTATACATGATTCAACATACAAAATATATGTTTAGCGGAATAAATATATAACACAAGGATACTTTTGGATTTTTTTTTTTGAGAAAGGGTTTTTCTGTATAGCTCTGGCTGTTGTGGAACTCACTTTGTAGACCAGGCTGTCCTCGAACTCAGAAATCCTCCTGCCTCTGCCTCCCAAGTGCTGGGATTAAAGGTGTGTGCCACCACCACCCAGTGGATACTTTTGATTAAATGGAAAAAAAAAAGATAAAGAGAATCAAGAAAGATAAAGATATTTGTGTTTTCAGGCATGGCATAGCTTTAAAGCCAAAGAAAAACATGAAAAAGACATAGATTATGAGAGGCATCATGTCTAACGAGGTTGAAAGTTCTTCATAATAATGTGAATTTTAAACACACCAATTACTTGTATCCTGCATTGTGTCTCCAATTAAGGTTCTTTCTAAGGTAACTAGTATTCTGTGCATATTATTTGGTAGACACCTGTAAGTATTGTCCTAAATAATTCTATCCCACAGTAGATGTTAAAACAAGAGAATGGAATTTTCAGTTTCACAATACCAGCCAGAGTAAGTTAAGAGATTTCTGATTCCAATATGTGGGTGCAGGATTTAGCTACAGTAGCCTCATTTGCAGGATGAGTTGAAATTATCATCTTCTTTTCTTGAACTATCTTTACTTCTTCTTACATTTTCCTCCCAAGCTAGAAACTACCCTAACGGAGAACAGAAGAGCCTATGGTGGCCAAAAGGAATTCCACTTCATTTACCTGCTATTCTATTCACATAAGTATATTCTGAGCAAAATGCTTGGATCGTCATAAAGCTATTCCAGGATCAGATGGCAATAAACAGTCTCTAGTGCACACAGAAAGCCTGGCTACAGGAAAGGATACAACCCACAATCCATTCCCACCTAGTCAGGGTGTCTGTTTCTGACTGGCACGCCTTGTGAGATGTGAAAATGGAGGGAGATTCCTCATCAAAAATGAACTCTAGCACATACAGGCAAACTTTTGTTGGGGAATTTCAAACTCTTAACGGAATCCCCCAAAACAAATACAAACAAAAACTATTCAAGCATGACGCCACCTGGGACCTGAAACACCCTAGCCAGTCTGGTGAAAGAAAATTAAAATGTGGATTTTCTGAGTCAGATAACATTAGAAATACTGGAATGATGACGAAGGGCAAATAACACCAGAAGAAGGTCACAGACTCTGTACATGAGGCTCTGGGACTCATCCCAAACACAACTGAAAGCAGGTCAATGTAACAGCTGAACAGAGGGCTGCATTGTGAAGAGCAGTTGAACATCAACTCTGCAGTGTCATATGCTCATTATTTTCCCACTAAATCACACTTCAGTAATATGTTAATAGTACACACTGTGACCAGAATAGTGTTAAATGTTAAACTGATCTCATGGGGGCAGCACAGAAATTAGATGATGTGGCTGCTTCTCTGGGCTCTGAGACTCAAGTACCACAGTCAAATTATAATTTCTTCATTCACAGAAAAACAATATTGAAAAAACGGTGACCACCTCAACCATAAAGATTAAGAAAAATATCAACACACATAATAGATAGAAAATAGTTTCCTGTACACTAAAAGAATGTTGACATATAACATATTATTTCTCTAACTTGAGAAAGGTCAGAGTCCCCTATTTTAATGAAATAAGATCTTCATTCATAGATCATTGAATATACAGGGTTCATTCCTTTTCCTCATACCATAATTTTGCAGATCAATTATGAGTAACAATAAGTTCTAGTCATGGGGCTTCACCAATGGAGTTGGGATCCTGGCAATGACCTTGAGTTTCCTTACAACCACTCTTGATGTCTATAAAATATCTACTACAAGCAGTATACAACCCAAATTGACTCTCAGAAATTAGTTGTCCCAAAGTGGGCTATACATGGGGCTGGTATATCCCTAACCACAACTAACTAATGTGTCTAACACTCCAGGAGGCATTTGATCCTTCTGTATGATTTGGATATTTTTACAAGAATTGCCACTTGAATTTAGTTCTTGAATTATGTCACCAAGAGTCTAGAGGCATGGTGTCACCCACAACTAAGGGGAAGCAGCTTTTCTTCCCTTCACTAGACAGGAGAAGTAGAATGACTAGTGGTTAAGGGTAGTATGAATAAGGCTTCAGATATATTTGGGGAATCCCAGAGCCCACAGAAAGATTTGTCTGCACCTTGTGTGTTCTAGAAGCAATGAAAGCGCTTAAGCAGAAGAGGGCCAGGCTATTTGTCATTTATATAGTTCAGAAAGATTAAAAAAAAAAAAACCAGCTGTGATTCAGAATCCAGCCTGGTGAATGAGGGGGCTTTCACATCTGTGTGGTGTAAGAGTATTAAAAGGGTAAGAACAAAAGTGGGCATTGGGAAGCAACACCAACAAAATATGCAATGGGTTGAATCCATGGCAGGGAAGAAGAAAACTTCTCACAACGGATCTGCTGTCTTTAGATGCAACTGTCTTCTCGACAGGAAAGCCGTTCAGCAGGTGGAGAGGCAAAATGGTGATGGTAAAAATGAGTCCCAGCTGAAGAGTTTAATCTAAGATAAGAGGTAGCACAGAGTACCTGACTAGTCGACTGAGGACAGAGAAAAGGAGACTCAGATACAGGGATTGGCACAGTGCAAACAGACTTCCACTTAGGTGAGGAACTGGAGCAATGTCCAGGGTACAGTTGTAGATGGGAAGAGTTTCCTGGTTTGAACCGAAGGAGGGTGAGAACTTCCAAATGATAAAATTTCATGAATGAAGTAGTGTCTTTTGTGGATAAGATACAAAATAGCAAAGCATGAGAGTAGAAGAGGTTTGCAACAGTTTCTGAAATTATTAAATGTATGGTGCCCTAAGAGAAATCAAAGGTACAAGTGCTGTGCAGGAAGATCTCAGATTATGCTGTCATAAGAAATTTAGAGTATCAGAGAATACACTCAGCCAGTGTTGCAATTAGGATAATGTGTAAGTCTTATACTGTGTAAAGGTATGGGGGTGTAACATAATGTAACTGAATTGTGTTCATAGAGTAGGTGAGAAGAACATTTCAACCATCATGTCTGAAAGGGAGTAGCATGTAGTCTATGTTTTCATTTCAAGCAAAAGAGCTCAAGTCAAAATTTTCATATGTTATCAAAAATGAATTTTCGTTATACTAGTACAATTTCACATACTGCTATTTTATGTATGTATTCAGTCTGAATGTGTGCATGAATGTTTGTGCAAGTATGTGCATGTGTGTGTGGATACATGTGCACAGGCTAGAGGCCTCTCATGATCACCCTCCACCATGATTTTTGAGTGAACCTGAACTTGGAATGTACATATTGGCTATGCTGGATGACTACCATACCCCATCTCTGTGCCTCCTCAGTACAAAGATTACCCATTTGCCGAATCACCTGATAGTTTACTTAGGTTCTCAGAATCTGAACTCAAGTCTCCATGTTTGCCTGGTGTCTTAGGTAGGGTTTCTATTGCTGTAATAAAACACCACGTTGATTAGACAATCTCAAAAGGGCTATACAAGTCATGCCATCATAAAAATCACTTTGCCTGTGCTGACACTTATGGGTCAAGCCATTAGAGACACTGCTTCGCCTGTATTTCACCTTGCCTTTGGTAAGTCAGTGCTGCCAACCAGCCCCTGCTACTCTGGGGCTCAATGAAACCCATTACATTTAATTCATCCAATTGAACAATGGCATCTTAAGCCCTAAGGTTTGACACAGGAGAAGGGTAATGGCGAAGCTCTTCACAAATGTGCTGGTACCCTTTTGCCATTTTGAATCTTACAGTATGTCTTATTTACTTCTCTATAGTCACAATAAAACATCCTAGCCAAGACAACTTATCAAGGAAAACATTGACTTTTGGGCTTATGATTTCAGAGGGCTGGAGTCCCTTATGGCAGAGCAAAGACATAACAGCAGAAACAGTTGAGAGCTTACAAGTTGACCCACAAGCATGAGGCAGAGAAAAAAAGATATACAGAGGATGTATGCCACATGGTTTTTTTTTAAACCTCAAAGCATTCCCCTATTGACACGTCTCCTTCAACAAGGTCACGCCTCCTAATACTTCCCAAACAGTTCCACCAGCCAAGTATTCACTATGTGAGCCTATGGGGGTCGTTCTCATTCAAATCACCATATTCTACTCCCTTTCCTCCCCTTACATAGGCATGTAGCCATATCATAATGCAAAATGTATTTAGTCCATCTCTAAAAATCCCCATCTTTCACAGTCTCAGGATAGTCTACAAATCCAAAGTTAAGAGTTTCTTCTGAGGCTCAAGGCAATTCCTTAACTGCAACACTGTCCATAATGAAAAGCAACAGCAAATAACATCATTCCAACACACAAAATCACGGCATAACATTACCATTCCAAAAACAAGCAAACAAACAAAACCAGAAATTTGGGTACAGTAAGGAAGTCCTGAATAAAAGCGAGACTAAAACCCAGCAGGGCCAAATCCAGATGCTATAGCTCCATGTGTCATGTCTAAGAGCTTGGATGGCCCTTTTGTTCTGGCTTTGCTGCTTACAATACACTTACCTCTCTTAGAGTGGATCCATTCCCTGTCTGCAGCATTTCTCAGCTAATGAATCATAACTCTAACATTTCCAACATCTTGGGATCTCCAACGCAATCCAGGATTCACTTTTACAGCTTCATACAATGGCCTCTTTAGGGATTTCATGCAGGGAATTTCTCTCTTTCCTCCTTCAATTATGTGTGTGTGTGTGTGTGTGTGTGTGTGTGTGTGTGTGTGTGTATGCCTCAAATGTCATCTTTAAATGATGCTTATCTTGGTGGAGTCTTGCCCTCAGAACAGGTCTTTCTTTAATCTTCTCATTCCTTTCAGAACTAGACTTCACTCCAACCTTAATTTTTTTTTCAAGTTCATTTTCTTCTCATACTGTACAATTTATATTTTCTGATGCATGGTTTGCCCTTTTTCATTGTAGTCCCGAATTAGAGTGATTATAAATCATCATATGACAGAATCAATATCAGGCTCTCTTGAAATCCCCTCTGCCAAGAAAATGAATCTAATACTCTTCAATTTAACCTCAGGCAGATTCTTAGGACAAAAACAGAAATCAGCCATATTCTTTGCCAAAATATCACAAGACTGGTCTCTAGCCCAATTGCTAGTACTGCACCTCTATGAAACCTCCTGGGTATTGATAGTATGTCTACATAGTCTCAGCACTACTGTCTTTCAAGCTTCTAATAGGTTGGCCCATAAGAACTCAAGTCCAATTGCTTTCCTAGTCCAAAGTCCCCTCATCTTTGACGTTCTTCCCCAGAAACAATATGGCCAGGTCTTTCACAGCAATGGCCCACTCCTGGTACCAGTTTCTACCTTAATCTCTATTGTGGTGATGAGACACCATGACCAATGCAACTTATTTTGTGGGAACAAAACGTTATTTAGTGTCAAGATTATAGTTTCAGAGATTTAGAGTCCATGATGGCAGAGCAAAGGCATAACAGTAGGAACAGCTGAAAGGTCATACCTTGATCCCCAGTTCTAAATAGAAAACAACACCAGGAATGACACATGTCTTTGGGAACCTGAAAACAACACCTCCTCCAACAACCTCCTAATCCTCACCAAACAGTCCCACTACCTGAAAAACAAGTATTCAAATCTATGAAGTGTGGTGGAGGCATTCATCAACTAAGGCAATCTGGACAATTCTGTCAGGTCCGGCTCCCTATCCAGGTGATGCTAATCTGACATTAAAATCATCTATAATACATGATAAGCACTTTACCAACACAGCCACCTTCCCAGCCCAGTAAAGCTATTCTTGGAAGCCAGTGTGAACATATTTTTTTTCTCTCAATTCAAATCCTTTTATCACAATTTCAGACCTTCCCTTCATTTATATGGTGTTATTAGAAAAATAAGCATTCTCAACAGCTTCAGAAATGTCAGAAATATCCAATTTAAAAGGAAAGAGGGGAAGGAAGTGATTACTCCTCGGTGCGTTCCTTGCATTAGCTGAAATTTCCACTGACTGTTGTCTGAAAACTCATGTCTGTACCATTTATGGTGAAAAAGCAGGACAGCTTTGCCACAGTCAACCAAACATTCCAAGTCAAGTCACTCTGGGAAGAATTTCAAGTAAGAGCAAGCTGTGGAAAGTTTCTGCTGGTTTGCTCATATCCACTGGTGGACACAGCACGGAGAATGGCTCAAAATGTAAATTATAATTCGATGACATAGAATACTCTAGACACAAAGTAAAATAACTACAAAGGCAGACTTTCGCATGCTTTTCTGTTTATGCTAACGTTAGGGAAAGGTATATATAAATTATTTCCTAAAAATGTGTTACATAAATTGCAAAAAACTATAAAAACTACTTTTAATAATGACATAAATTAATTATTTAAAAAGAATTAATTAGCATAGAAAACAATTGGCTTACTAAAGCATTAACTGGAAATTTTTATTATTTGTAAAAACTGTTGGCTCATTACATTCAGAGTCTCATAATTTTAAAACAAATACAATGAAAACTTGAGCTAGAGTTTCAAGAACTCTTCCATAATTTCTACTTTCTCATGTACTTATGTCAAATATTCAAATATTTTATCTTCTCACTACCACATGTCTTTTACAAATGAAATAAATATAAAACATGTTTTAAAAATAAAATATAAATATCTTACTCAATTCTATAATAAAACTTATCTACCTTTAGATTTGTTTTTCTCATCTATTAAAAAATAAATTTGCCAAGTAATAAAATCTTAGCATTAATGACCATTTTAGTGGTCATTAAATTTCCCAGGTATTTTCCAGGAAAAAAAATCTGTGAGATTGTTTTCACCACTCTATTATTTCTAGACAAAGACCTTCAGATAGAGTACAAACTTCAAAAAACAGCAAGCTTCCTTCATTCATTTACTCGACTGTATTTAGTGAGCATCTGTTACATGCTAATCCCTTCTTTTGTGGATTGAAAGGCAAGAAAAGTCTGTAAGGCAAATGTGACAACCCAAGGATTGTGGTAGGATGGGAGGTCAGGGTCTCTGCAAACAGAGGAGGCTAGGTCCTAGACAAACCATTTCATTATGATATCATATGTAGGAAATGACGCAAACCCCGAGTGAACATGTCCTGCTTGAGTGTGTGTCGCTGATATGAGCAGAGTCAAGTCAAGGACCTCCAGTGTCTTTCAACTACAGGAGCATCATAGCCTAGAGGCCTAGTGGGATGACACAGGCTTCCTCTGGTCCCTGTGCCAAAGCTGATAGTGTATGGGAAAACTATCAACTCTAGCTTCATCCTTAGGGTTGACTGCAGCATGAGACAACTCTCCTACAGGAATCAACTAAAGCTGCCTCTCTGTTGTCTGTATACCATAAACCCAACTCCTTATTCAGCTATATATCAAAAACCCATCTCCTCAATTCAGATGTGTAAAACATCTGGGTTGCAGTTGGTGCCCTCCATCAGATCAGAGCAGCCCACTTGATCCCAGCTTTTCTAAACATGTGTCTAGGTCACTATTCTTCCTTCATTCCCTCATTGCTCCAGTTGGGTTTCCAGAACCACGCCTCACAGGATTCAACAGTCATGATCACAAAGTAGTTTAAGATTAATAGTTCCTGAAACTAAGGGATTTCTAAGGTCTGTCTGATACCTCCCCCAGCTCTTCCCAAAACAGAGATATGGTAAATGGTTGGTGGCAATGTAATAAGCTAATATGATATCAA
This sequence comes from Mus pahari, assembly GCF_900095145.1. Taxonomy (NCBI): domain Eukaryota; kingdom Metazoa; phylum Chordata; class Mammalia; order Rodentia; family Muridae; genus Mus; species Mus pahari. Next base: position 53,109,336 of record NC_034604.1, on the reverse strand, counting down.
CTAAGTTTAAAAGAGCTGTTACTAAGCTGAAAAAAAAGTCTTTTAAGATGTAATAACAGTTAAAGAAATACCTTAAAATTTAAAAACATGCACTTCCAAAGGAAAAACAATTTTAAAAAGGTGAAAATTTATGACAATTCTCATTAGTGTCTTTTCCATTTGCTGACAAAAAAAAAAAAAATACACAAATAACTCAGAAACACTATAAATTGAAACCGTTGTTTCTATAACCATGCTTGTTTAGCTGCATATTTAAGCTGAATAATGGTGAGTTCAAGTGTTCTAGATATAAATATATTTAGTTCTCTTCATTGACAAGATTAAATCTAGCATAGCATATCACGTTCTTACATAGGAATTTCTTAGTTATACTGGATAAACTCGTTTTGTTTTGTGAGTTTGTCTTTTGTTTTGTTTTGTTTTGTTTTGTTTTGAGATAGGGTTTCTCTGTGTAACCCTGGACCTCCAGGAACTCAGTTTTGTAGGCCAGGATGGCCTTGAACCAGAAATTTGCCTGCCTCTGCCTCCTGAGTTCTTGGATTAAAGGCTTGTGCCACCACCACCTGGCTTTAAACACAAACTTGAAAAGAGAGGAGGATATAGTATTTGTGTTCAATTGTTTCTCCCCATAATATCAATACCTTAAGATGTAAACTATAAACATAAATGCAAACTCAGCCCCAGAGGGGGGTCTCAGAAAGGTAGCAGCTGAGAAACTTTCTGGACATGAACAGTATCCTCATGTAGAGAGCAAGTAACAGATTGTAACTGGAATTTGGTGATGAAATCAACATGGGTGTAGCCAACTGGTCAATGTTGTTTACATAGCTATTAGGGGAAACATATCCAGGAAATAAACAAACGTAAATAAAAAGTAAAATCATCTTTATGACATGATCCACATCAAGTAGTGACTAACAGTAACACCCAAACCAGCACATGAAGGAAAATATGGTAATTATCACGGGGAGGGAGGCGTCAAATGATGCTATGCAAATGTGAGCACATCTATTTGGAGTTTATCCAAGAACACTTCATTTAAAAGTACAAGCTGGACCATGAATGAAGAGTTATGTTTACCTAACAAACTTGAGTAACAAGTCATTATTTAGGTTATCAGGAAAATAATGAATCCTGCACTGCAATCCTTTGGGGATTAATCTTTTAAAACATTTAGCATTCAGAAATAACCTCATCCTTAAAGAAACTACTTCCTAAATAGATAGCATCTGGCCTGGGTTAACTGAAAGATTAGGAGAGATTGTTTGAATTGTTGAAAGACCACCTGCATATAACTAGACATAGTTTCATTCACATTTTTTTCTTTCCACTCCTTTAAAAAAATACATATATATATAAAAGAAAGTAGTCATATTAGAAAAAGCAGAAAAGCATAAGAGTGAACTAAGTCCTATAGAGAACATAGGATTAAAGTCCATATGTTACTCCAGCCTTTGAGACCTTCTTAAGGACAGCAGACTCTTGTTTCTAATAGTGTTAGTCTTTGCTTTACATTTTTTGTAGATTAGAAGTAATTGTCTCATTTGCCGATAATTGGGATAATTAGTTAATAAGAATTAGCAGTTAAGTGTTACTTAATAAGCGACATTTCCGATCCACTCAGCTCCTTCTACAGAGTCCCAGGCAGATTCTCCTTCAGGAAAGGGCCTAGCAGGAAGTAGGTCTAGTGATCGAGTATTTGAGAAAATCCACACTGTATAATTAAATAATCAAACACAGCTTTCATTCAGACAAGAGCAGCCAAGCAAATGCCACCAAATGTCTAAACCACCATGAAGAGAAAGAAATAGAAAGTGCTCATAATTCAAGACAGAAAAGGGAACTTAGCCATACACAGTATGAACCTTCACTACCTAAGGCATCACTTCTATAAAGGTGAAAATATTATCAGTGCTGTAATTACATACAGAAGAGACAAGGAAAATTCTTCAGTTGAAAATTGTGTTTACAATGAAATAAATATGAACCCTCAACATTTAGAAGTCAATCATATAGTTTCAGAGCATCTAAGATGAAGAGAAAAATCTAGAACTCCTGAAGACCTGTAGAAGAGTGGAAGCACAATTTCAGTCAACCAGACTGGCATTCACATTGTATAATGGAACATAGATGAAGAATAACCTCATTCTGAAGAAATGGATTGGTAAGCTTTAAGTTCTGTGATTTAAAAACATAATCATTATTTTTTTAAAAAAAATCGGTAATCAAGAATGAATAGAGAACAAATATTTTTATGATTAGAACTAAGAAACATTAAATGAAATAAGTCAGGTATGGAATGACAGATACTACACTGATGTTATCAAAGTAAAGAATGAGCTAGATACATGGACAATGATGGGTATGGGGGGGGAGAATACATGGAGAGAAAATGGTTAATGGGAACAGCTGGATTTGAGAATAAGCTTCTCACCTTTCATAGAACTGTAAGGAAATTATTGCTGACAACAATTAATTAAATATTTTAAATTGCTTTGTGCAGAAACAGCTGGATGTTCCTAAGACATAACAGTGTCTGATGTCTAAAATGAGGCACGAGCCCATTACCTGGATATGAACCCAGATTGTCAGTGGGTACTATCTCATTCAGGTTAAATGCTTATTGGGTCATAATCAAAGATTTTTTCGAAATAAAAGTTTTTTTTATACTTTTAAGAATTCAATCACTTTATCCTCTACGTAATGTTGTGGTCAAATATTTGACTATTTTTCATGGCGGGTACTTTGGTCGGGGCTACAGCAGCAGATCAGGAAGAAGTAATTTTGAGTGAATCGACCTCCTGGAACTGTGTCTGCGGAAAGACGATACTTCTCTTGGTGCTGTGGAGCTTAAAAATCTATGTCAATAAAAATCATCTCAGTCAAATTATAGTTCTCAAACCTGGCCACTTAAGTAAAATTAATTTTTATTTAAGAAAATATAGGGTAAGACATAATTTTGAGTTGCTCTAAATTGTTATTTGCTAAAATTAGGAAGAAAAGTTTGCAATAGACTTTTTTTAAAAAAAAAAAAAAAAAAAGTAAATCAGAGGGCTGGGGCACTAAATCAGTAGAAGAATGATTGCCTGGCTCTCTCTCGGGATACTGTCTTCAATCCCCTACATGACAAAACAAATATCCAACAACAACAAAACATATGTTTAAAAATGGGGGAAGAAGAAAAGAAATACTCTCCAAGTGAAAAGTTCAACCAAGTAAAAGTTTGGCTGTAAATTGGAGCAGGCACTGATTAAGAAATTAATTAGGTGAGTATTAAGATGAGATTAAAACAAATACTCAATAAAAAATTATAAGGTGCTAGTCACATAAAATGAAGCTGTGTCTTTCCAAATTTCTTGTAGTGCTTTATTTTCTGAAGCCTGGATTTTTCTAATATTATGCTTATATGCTCACTACATATATATATATATATAATATATTATATATATATATATATATATATATATATATATATATATAAAGTTTAGAATTCAATGTTCTACTGTGCACACTATTGAATGTAATATAAAGAGTAATAGTACTATGGCTGATATGTCTGCATTTCTACCCATCATGACAGTTTTAGGAAGTGGAACCTTTCAGAGGCTATTAGGTCACAGGGCTTATCCATCAAGAATGCGCTAATACTGTTAGTGTGATCGTTAATTGGCTACTGTGTGACTGGGTCCCTATGAAAGCGTGAGTTCAGCCCAATTTCCCTCCTGTCCTGCATGGTCACTGGCTACCAGCCATGTTCTTACTCACAGAGAAGGCCTTGGGAGAGTATTGGGACTTCTTATCTTTACAAGGTACCAAAGAAATGTCTATGGTTATAAAAAAAAAAAAAATCAAAGAATGGCACCATAAAGCTGTGTTAAGAGCATGGTCATTACACAATGCTAACTAGAATGCTTCCCCAGATATGCAATGACACTTTCATTTAATTGATTAAGAATTGATTGGTGTGAGCAACTCATTTTACACTTGGTGTCTAGTCATTTTTGCTATGTGAAAGTAATTGAAACTCCAAGGCCATCCATAGTCAAATGGGGACCATCCTTTACTTCCCAGGATTTGATGACTAAATGAAAGAATATATTCCAAGATCCAACCCTGGATGTGGATTGCAGTAGACATTTATGTAACTTTCCTATCTTACTTAGCACACATCCTACCTTTATTGGTGTATCCAAGGAAACTACCACAGAATACCAGTCTCATCCCAGGGGATGCAAAAGATATGTCACTATCAGAACTAATGTAGAAATAAAACGATCTCTCAGGAAATAAGCTTGAAATGCCCCATAAAAAGAAATTGCAGAATTTAAAGAATGAAGTGGGAATTTGCATTAAAAGCACCAGATGGAAAACACAACATACCGAATGTGACCAATGAGAGATTTTAAAGCATAAAGAGGAAAATGTAGATGATCATAAGCACAAATGGCAGGCTGAGGATACATGATAGCTTACAGAAAGGCTAAAAAGGCATCAGTAAGATATGCAAACAGTAGAAAAAACTGAAGGGTTGAAATGCTGCACCACAAAGTCAGAATGAGTATGTATAGCTGGGCATCATAAGCACACTAAGAGCTATTTTGAATTATATGCTAATAAAAATAGGACTCAACTTTCTGATATTAAGTGATCTCAAAATACATTCCAGAAGTGCACAAAACCTAACTATTATTTCTTGTTAAATTTGGATTAAATTGGTTTTCCAACTGAATATTGGTCGCTTCTCCTGTCAAGTCTGCAGGACAAGAACTCTGGTTATTGTTTAAAGTGAAGCATCCTTTCCATATTTGCTCAATACAGACATGTCAGGCTCTTAAATTAGTTCTTTCTTAACAACCCCCCATTGATTCCTCTCCTTGCCTTTCCCCTCTCACTGAATGCTTACAGGCTGGCATAGCCTACACCATATGGCATGTAAGTTTAAACTTCTTATGCTGTGCTCTATTTTCCTGTTCGGATGCCCCGTTCTGTATCAGATTGCTTGTATACTCACTCCACCTTGTGTACCCAGTCTTTAGCAGATGTAGATGTACCACACATTGCAGTACTAGCAATGTAAACTAGAAAGCAATTCAAAGCAAATGCTGATGTATAGACCGTAATTACACTGTCATGACAGCCCTTGAAAAGTAATTTCTTATCAAGTGTACTTCTCAGCAGCACTACAACAGGGTACACAGGTAGAACCTTCAGGAAGAAAGGTGGCTCACAGTTCTTCCATAAGATCTTCTGAAAAAAAAACTTAGAATTTCTGGATTTGAGTACACACATCAGTAAGTTTCCAATGGTATTCTCAGAATATCAAATATATACTAGCTCAACCATCTTTGAGCATTAACACACTCTAAAACTTATTGCCCTAAGTTTTAAGGTCAACCAACTTAACTGAATATCAACCAATGCTATGGAATTCTCTGCTTCCTAACTATCTATGTCCTTTGAATTGTTTCTCAAAGTAGCCCCCAGAGGGGAAAGACAGGATGATAACACAGTAATATTGCGTGGTTGACTTTTATATGAGATTTGACAAAACTGGAGCCCTTCACATACGGAAAACTTTTTAACACTGCAATTATGTCATTTATACTACCTTTTTCAGCTAGTCACATTAGTTTATATAGACATTCTTTTCATAAGTATAATTATACTCATTGATACATATTACTAAGTAGCAAAAGATAATTGTACAAAGAATATTTGATATTTAATGCAACCCATATTGAGTAAAGATTATTAACATATTGCCATGCTAATTTCACATAGACCATAGTAACTTAAAATAGAGAAATACATTTTATAGTTGGTGTGGCTATAGTTATTTGCTTTTGTTGTAAATATGTTCTTGGGGAAGGATCCAAAACTCAGGGTACCAGGACAAATATCACGGGACTTTCTCTATGGTTCCTCCTCAGAGCTTTACAGCTCAAGGCTACTGTTTAAGTGTTCTGTTCTGAGTTGGTTACTCAGACTGGTAAATTACAGTGATCCAATTCCATTCTTTCACATATGTGATATCCAGGTTTTGTTTCAAACACTGGGTTTTGAAGAGAAATGCTTTCTTGACATCACTGTCGAAGAGCAGTTGACCATGTGTTTTCTAATGATTTCTGTTATCCCCAGTCAGTGGTCTCTGCATTTGTATTTATGAGTGTAGCATACAGTGCTGATCAACATAGCTTTATTTTGAACTCAGGAAATGTCATGCTTGCTATTTTGTTCTTCTTAAAATTTCATTAGTACCAGGATCATTTGTGGTTCTACATGAACTTTTTGTTGTTGTTGTTGTTTCCATGAAAAGTGTCACTGGGACTTTAGCAAGGATTATATCAAATTCACAGACTGCGGTGACATGGTTACTTTAACATATTAACTGCCAAGGGCATGAGTAAAGGCTCTCTTGCCACTTACCCTCTCTTTTTCATTGCCTTATATTTTCCAGAGTACATGTCTCTGAGCATCCCTGTTTGACCTGTTCCTGTTTTATCCATATTATTGTAGATGCACGACCCGAATGCGGACTCTGTCCTCCATATATACATGTATTCATAGGAACACACACCAAACTAATATGTGTGTGTGTGCTTCTTTTTTTGTTATTTGTTTGTTTGTTTGTATTTTTGCTTCTTGAGATAGCTTTTCTCTGTGTAGCCCTGGCTGTCCTGAAACTCCCTTTGTAGACAAGGCTGGCTTCTAGCTTGCAGAGATTCATAGTGCTGAAATAAAGGAGGACATACCTTTATTTCACCTGGCAACTTTCTAATTCTTTCATTGTAAATTTTATCTTGGTCTAAAGTTGCACAGTAATTCTTTATACAGAGAAATCTTCTAACAAATATAATTCCGTAATCTGACCTCAAAAGTCTTCTTTAGAAGAGAGTCATAAAATGAGAAAAATTTGCTGGACACGTCTACTTTCCCTAAATGCACCCGTACCCATATACCCAAAGACTAGAAAACTAGGTAATGAATCAAACAGTGATATTCATAAACGTGAGAAATCTAGGCTGGTCCCTCATTGCACCCCAGCTCGTCAATCTGCTCTTCTGTGATGCTATTCAAGTCATTCTAGGAGTGGGAAGGCAGATAAAAATAAGTCTGGTTAGAAGAAGATCTTTGTAGGTTCATGTCTCTCAAAGTCACGGAATTTTTTCCTGAGAAAATCAGAACTCTTTTCTACATGAAAGAAAAAGAAGAGAGGGAGGAAGGGAGGAAGAACTGTACTAGCTAATTGAAACTGAATAAAACTAACACCCCTGCACAAACACACACACACACACACACACACACACACACACACACACAAGCAGGGAGAATGAGTCCAAGATGCTAAAAATGCAAGGAAAGTGGGGATGTAGCAGTCATTACAACATAGTTGTGTTTTCCTTAATAAAGATGGAATTTAAATAAAAATATGATCAGTGTTTAGCCTCCCCCCCCCCCGCACCATCCATCGGCTAAATACTGTGTGGAGAGGCATGAGGGAAGACTCCTAACTCATCTACCCATCTCATTTCCATACTCCCCAAAGCAAAACGCCCACCAGTCTTTTCTCTCCCCTTTACCTGCATTCTTAAAAGAGAAATTTCCTACATGTCTCCCATCAGAAGTGTCTCAGTGGAAGAGAAAGTATACACCCTCGCACACTGCTTGAAGTGAATGTGATTTCTAAAAATAGCAGCATTCTTCAGTTTAAATTTTTCAAGTTTTATAAATTAAAACTTATATTTAATTCCTTACTACAGATTTGTTTGTTTTGTTCTGTTTTTTTGGTTTTTTTTTTTTTTTATTTCTCAAAACTTTGAGAAAGAGTGAAAATTGAGAAAATGGTGGTGTGTTCATTCTGTAAGCTTTCTTGGAGTACTCAGATCAGTTGTTAAAGAACAGAAAAAGAACTTTTAATTTAGAATTCTCCTAGCTACCTATGCATTCTGCATTTTCTATATGTTCAACACTAGTCTTATCCAAGTGTCTCTCAATATCATTCTTTGCTAAGTTGTATGGTAGCTGCTCCCAGAAGGTTAGAGAAACACAAGGTTTTAACTATTGAAGTAATCAGTTCTTGAACTAGCATCCGTTTTTACTAATGGGAAAGGATCTGACACATAGGTTTATTTTAACTTCCAATGAAATGAATTTTGGTTAACAAATATTCAAAAATAATTCATTTCTAGCAAAGTCTATCAATGTAGCAAGACTTTTAAAATATATATATAATGTTTTCATATAATGATTTTAGAAGGAAATTGACCTAATAATGGTGGAATGTATCTTTAATCTTGGCACTTTAATCTGGGAGGCAGAAAAAAGGCAGATCTCTGTGAGTTCAAAGCCAGACCGATCTACATAGCAAGTTCCAGGCCAGCCAAGGGTACATAGTGACACTTTACTTCAAAATAATAATAATAATAATAATAATAATAATAATAATAATAGGATCTAATAATGACAGATAAATGATGCAGTCAAAAGTTCAAATTGTTGGAGTACTACTCAGCTATTAAAAACAATGAATTTATGAAATTCTTGGGCAAATGGATATATCTGGAGGATATCATCCTTAG
>NC_034604.1:53052888-53099972 GCF_900095145.1 Mus pahari | reverse complement strand
TAAAAAAAAAAAGTTCAAATTGTTAAATTCATTGTCACTAAAATAGTGACTTGGAGCTTTATGTTCCTCTACCTGAGCAATATTTTTTTAAGATCAAGGACAATTTTCTTTCCCTCTCTCTCTCTCTTTCCTTCCTTCCTTCCTTCCTTCCTTCCTTCCTTCCTTCCTTCCTTCCTTCCTTCCTTTTTGTGCCCTGACTCAAATCAGCAGAACTTCATGGTGGCCCTGTGTCAACTACACAGAGGGCAGGAATTCTGAGAAAGAAAGGCACGTTGTCTCATTAACATGATTATTTATTTATCCTTCCTCTCCCCTTCACAAGGCTTGAGGTGGATCCACCTTCAGAAAGTGGTACCTTGGCCAGGTCACTAAGCTACTTATCTGAATTAACACTTAAGGACACCAGTTTTTAAGTCAATCCCAGCTTTTACTCTCCCTCCTTTGAAGTGATGACTCTAAAATCATATAGCACCCATGTTCCCCATGAAAATCCAGACACAATATATCGTGAGCTTGGCGTAACTCAACAATGCAGTGTCCGACGTGCAGCTGAGAGAGAAAGGTCCACTATTGTTTCCAAAGGGTTATCTTTCTTTGTTCCGTGTCTAGAAGCCATCTAGGATGGCACTTAGACTGTGATTCTAGCCACTCCAACAACCGTTAACTCCACAGAGGCCATCCTCAGAGGCCAAAAGAAATGAGGAAGAGGCAATGGATCGGCGCCTTTGTGAGTCTATTACAGGATTATGACTAGTTTGGACTTGCAATTTTTAAAATATCTTTTCTGGTATCTCCTGGTGTTCTGTCTAGGATGGTTAGTGGTGATAAGTCTTATCTTTATTTCTCCCTCATGTCTATCCAGGCATCAGAATATACAAATGGCATCACTGGAGTTCTAATTTGCCCCACTGGAGGGCTATCCCAACTGTCATACCTAACAGCCCCATTCAGCTCTAAAAGATAAATAGATGTCTCAATCCATTGGATGACAGTTAGAATTACCTGCTCACAGGAGAATGGTGAAAAGAGGGCATGGAAGCTGGCTAGGTAGAATTAGGGAAAGGACGCCCCACCAGTGGTTCTTGGTCCTCCAGTCAGTAGTGCCAGGAAGGAACTCTGGGTTCTTATCTCCTAAATAACTATCAAAAGGTGATACAGGACGACATGACTAAAACTACTGGTGTCCTAGCAACTTAGAGGACCATCACCACATATCTATCTGAGGAAGACCTACCACTAGAAAAGAGATAGAACAGACTGAAGGGACATGGTCTAAACTATCTTTCCTACAACCCTCAAACCCTATGGGACAACTTACTGAGCATTTATCTAATTTTGGAAGATATCTACTTAATGACTTTTAAATAATATGGCAATATTTAATAATTAACCATAACAATTTCAAATACCTATCTTTATCAAACTTTTTTGTTTGGGGTTTTTTTGGTTTTTTGATTTTGTTGTTGTTGTTGTTTGTTTGTTTGTTTTTCTGTTTTGTTCAAGACAGGGTTTCTCTGTATAGCCATGGCTGTCCTGGAACTCACTTTGTAGACCAGGCTGTCCTCGAACTCAGAAATCTGCCTGCCTCTGCCTCCCAAGTCCTGGGATCAAAGGTGTGCACCACCACACCCGGCTTTTATCAAACTTTTAAATGAGAAAAAATAATTATTTTAGCCCTATATCACAGAGTTTAATAAAGTATCAAAGTTATATTTTAAACTCATAGATATGCATATGAACATAAGTATACAATTTTATGTGTGTATATTTATAAATATATATCATTAAATATACTTGTCCGACAATTATAAATTTGTATATTTGAATCTACATATGTATTATGTAAGCTTTATAATATATCTGCACACATATCTATACATTCACACAATGAAATAGTATACTAATTTTAGTAACAATGAAAAATTACATGTGGTATTTAACAAAAAGAGGAAGGCCAAATTTGTGTAATTTTCTGAAGAATTAAAAAGCATAGCTTAAGCATCTACAATATATGAATTTGTTTTAGGCATATTTTAAAGGTTATCAATAATGTTTAAAAGTCATATTATAAAAACAAATCTTGTTATCGTATCTAATGACATTATTTTTTTATCCACATCTAAACCATCATGGCAAATGCTCAATTAATGAGGACCAAAGGAAGACCCGTCACGTCCTAAATAATTTTATGATCAAAATTCAACTTCATGCTGTAGTAAACAAGAAATTCATTTTGCTATTTAAAAACTAACTAGACACACTCACATCACTGTAGATTTCCTTTCCATCCATTTTGTACACAGACAAGGTATGGAGTAGGTAATAGTAGGAGCCTGTTCTACCACACTGTCAGGAAGAAGGGCTCCAAACTGTAAAGAGGAATTTTGAAATTTTCTACTCAAGAACTCTTTCAATAACACTTTAATTTGATCCTGCATGGCCATTAATTAGAACCTAAGATCATGTATCTGGCTCACACAACTTCGACAATTCTCTAAGAAAGATAATGCACAACAGTCCCTGGTGAGTGGGGACATTTCCCACTGTACAGAACTGAAATCTCAGGGCTGAAGATGCGTTTGATCTTTATGCCTTGTTCCTTGGGCTTCAAGTTTCCATCCCATCTTGCTGCAACACTTATGAAAGGATTTCCTGCTAACTGGCTCTGTGGAGAAAAGCTATGAGCAATTTTACTTTCAGCCCGCCCATCAAGTTAAAATCTGGCAAAGGTTATTCGTGTATTAAAATCAACTTGGTCTAATTAAAACAAAGTTCACTTCCTTGCATAAATTCAAAGTAACATCTACACAAGAAGATTTTCTATATTCTAAGCTTTCATTTAGCAAAAAACCCATAGCTGTGTTTTATTTTATATCTGAAAAATTATGTACTATAATGTATTAGTATTATACTTAAAATTTTAGGATTCATTATTAGTTATTTTAGTTATTCATTATATGAGTTATAGTATAACTATAACAGTTATAATATAGCTATTAGTTAATTTGATAATTTTTGTTTAGGAAAATACAGTATTTGAACTTGATAATTCTTGAGCACACACACTGTTGAACTCCACCTGCTGTTAATTATGACATAGCTTCCTGAGATGACTGACGATCCACCTTCAGGTACTCATGGGAGGAGAATGGAAAGGGAGGAAAGCTGGAGAGTGGCAGTGGAGAGGGACAAATTCAAGATGCTCAATTGGCTTTTTAAAAAAATTAGGAAGCTATCAACCAATATCCTTTTCAAGCTCAGAAACAGGGAAAAGGGAAGAGGGGGGAGGGGAGGGGAGGGGAGGAAAGGAGGGGAGGGAAAAATCCCAAATGAAGAGATGTGTTTCTTCATGTAGGAGGTAAACAATGACTGTGTAGGCAACACTTGAAGGACAATCTGTACAAATGGGGATGGAGGGGACTCCAGAGCAAGGTAGGAAGGTTAGGGAAATGAAAGCATTACAAAACCACAGGACATCCCAATGGGAGAAGGAAGAGGCTATGGACAGAGTGTAGGGCATGGAGAAAACGTGAGCTAGAAAGCTGTAAGCCAGACACAAGTTCCTGAAGGGACTTTGTTTACTCTCTGTTCTTTTGTTTGAAGAATTCCCATCTTACATCACAGGACAATAAATGAAAAGGAGTAGTCGTGTTCACACCGATATTTATTGCTCTGGTATAGAAATCTCACCTGACAGAGCAAGACAGACCCAGCCACTTAGGCACTAGTAATAGTCACACAGGGAAGCAAAACCAAGGTTAGCTGTTTCTCTGTATTGGGGATGACCACGGAGGCCATTACTTTTAGTTTTAGCCTGACAGTGGTAACTGAAGTCTGGTGGGTGATCAGTAGCAGCAACAACACTCAACTAAATATGAGCTGCAACCTAATCCTGGACACTGTCCTGGCAACTGGAACTCAACCTTGCCCTTGGACCATAAAAGTATCCATGGGCTGTTCATGCTCCTTGGATGAATCTGACTCTGTGCAAGTCACCCAGAAGTGGTCCTTTGGCTTTCAAACAACAATTAAAGCTTACATGCTATGCAAACTACAAAGCTACTGTGGCCTACAGTACAGAGAACAAAAAGGCCAAGTAAGGCAAGTAAGTTATCTGTGACAGAATCAAAACTAGAGGGACAACTAGCTTTAAAATCTCCTTTAGAGCTCACATCCATGATTTGCATTTGGTCTTTCCCCACCCTCTAATATTTACATTTTCTTGTTCTCCTTTCACAGTACACCTTATCGATGTGTTCATTTGTTTACATATATAGTTATAGTAGCTAGATTCTGCATATGAGCGATAAATTACAAGGTTTTTTTTTCTTCCTGAGATTCTATGACATCACATAATATGTTAGACTCTAAGTCCATGCATTTTTCTACAGGGAGAACTCCATGTCCACCATAGAGATATCTGTGCTTTCATGTTTATTGTTGCTCTATTCACTGTAGCAAACACTTGAAACCAACTTAGTTGTCAATCAACAGATGGATGGGTAATGATTTTCTTCTTAAACTTGGGGATTTTGTTATTGTTGCTTTTTTGTTTTGTTTTGTGTTTCTGCCAAAATTTCTCTTTGGCATCAACATATAGGGTGTTTACCCAATCCAGTTCCTAGATGTATTTGATCAGAAACTCCTCTGCAGCCATTTGGTCTTTCAAAATCATTGGGCAGGACACTTTCCTTACTGCCTTTGCAGAGGAATACTGTCTAAATAAAGATCAGGAAGCTAGGACCTACCATAGTCAGCACCTGGCCTGCAGCAGCTTCAGCCTGGTGTAGGAGCCTTAGACATGAAAAAATGATGACACCTGTAGATGTTGTTGCATGAAATTAAGGAAAGCTCAGGAGGTCCCAAGCCCTGACAAAGAACTACAGGTAAGGAAGAAATGCTGAGAGAGACAGAAAAAGTCATTCCCAGAAAAGAGCGCACTAACTGGTTATCCAATACCAAATGGTCAGTTCCGAAAACATATGCATACAAAAAAAGCAAGGCACAGATGGCACAGGTTGTATTTATGTATTTAGAAATACACAAACACACACACCAACAACAATCCAGGAAAAAAAACCACAAATGTGAAAACAAGCAAAGTGGTTTTAGTAAAAGGAAGGGTTTGGAGGAAGAAAGGGACAAAGCAAATGATATATTCTCCAAAAAAACTTTTAAAAATATATATATTTTTTAAAAGGCATGCGATCCACTCCGAACGTGGTAGAGGCTAAGTAAATCAGTAGAATATGTCCACTTAAGTCCTAAGTGAGAAATGCTAGGTTTTCAGTTTTTCATGTTTCCTTACGTTTTTACAGTCAGTTCCATTTGGGAATAATTTCTTGCAGGCAGCTATGTGTTATTTTTGTTGTGGCTGAATGAACTCTGAAAATGCAAACTCTGTCAAATGAATATTGTGGCTCAATGATCCATTGCCAAGAACCGACCTTTCAATTGCACGAAGCAGCATTCACAAGACAGACGCCTGTCCTTTAACTTCGGACAAGAAAACATTCTGAGGTATGGTTGGTCATAGGATGAATCCAACTTAAAGGAAGCGCGTGATAAATATACAGCCAACCAAAGCTTAGCAACAACAGTTCTATTATTTCATACTTCATATATGGCTTTCTGTAAGAACTAGAATTATATAATTTCATGCTGAGAGTTTAAACAGTAAGGGGACTTCTTAAAGTACTTGTGGTCCACAGGCCTACAATCTCAGAGGCCAGGGTTCTAAGATCCTGAGTTGAGGCCAAGCCAAGCTGGATATTGAGATCTAGGCAAATCTGGACTACACAGAGAGATCTTGTCTACAATATAAACAAGTTGGGTAAGGCGTGCAAGCAAATAAAATAGGTCAGGGGTCAAAGAGAAGGCTTAGTGAGTAAAAGCGCTTCTAATACAAACTTGACAAGCTGGGTTTGATCTCTAGCACTCACAGGAAGAGATAACCAATTTTATGGTTTTTGTTCTCTGCCCCCCCCACACACACACACATGAGTGCCACAGCAAGAATGCATGTGAACACACATACACACTCACAGGACACACATACAGGAGAACAAATATATTAAATGTCAGAAAGTTTGCATCACAAATGCTAATTTCAATCAGTGAATTAAATGGTCTCATAACAATGCAAAACTTGAACCACCCTGAAGAAACCTGGCCAACAGAATCATGTTTCTCTTTACGAAAGATTCAAGTCTTCATATACAAATTCGATGGCTCTTTTTTTGTTTCTTTGTTTGTTGTTTCTTTTCCTTTTGTAGCTTTCGGTATGATTCATTTAATGTTAGGGAAGGGCTAACTTGAAACTGAGTATTCTTAAGATATCTCAGTTCAGTTATCAGCTCTATCCAAGACCAGGACTGGTCCTTTTAGACAGCCCTTCTCACAGAAACCTGTATGCTGCTGACAAAAACTTCCTACCCATCTTCTGCAACCTGGAATGACTCCTTCAGAACGTTCCCTAAATACTGCTTCAGTTAGTTCCCTGAAATGCTATTATACTCTGAGCGCTCACTGCTGCACAGAGTCCCACACGGTCTCCAACATCTCAGCACTCTTCACATCACAAATAAGAACGCTTAACATCATCCATGTTTAAGTCACAAATAACAAGAGTTAGGCCTGGTGCTACATGCTTGTAATCTCAGCACTCAGAAGGCAGAGGCAGGAGGTTCACCACAAGTTCCAGGCCAGTCAAGGCACACAGGGAGGTCCTGCCTTTGAAAAATAAATAAGTAAGTAAAATAAAAATGAAAAATAAATAAAGGGAAAGGCAAGGTCCTGCCTTTCATGTCCTGGGCGTAATGAGACGCTACGCTGGACAGAGATATATTGTACTATACACTCACCCTTTACACTTAGCTACAGGTAAGGATAGCTCTCACCCTTATTAAAGAAATTTCTCTATAGAGGCAATAGAGATCATTTCAGAGATCTATAACTGGTCAAACTGAAGAGAACAACTTACTGTGGTGTGTATAACCCCAATTGATATGGGGGGTCTCTGCAAACACGAGTCATCAGTGTCATCCAAGGGAGGCAAGAAAAAAATTCATTTCAACGTGACTCAGAAGGCAGTGTTGGTTCAAACTTTGAGAGTTGGATGCCAAATAGTTGATTTAGGTAAATATATCCACAATACACCCTGGGGGGAAAAGGTTTCTGGGTAATAATTAACTCAAGTCCATTTGCGCAACAACACTTAAGAAGACATGGTCACACTGAAACTCTTATAAAGTACCAGTGACACCTTCTGTTAAGATAGGTTCTGTAGATTACTAAGGAAGCAGGCTCAAGGTAGGCAATGCTTACGGTAAGGGTCTCTAGAGAATAGTGCTATAGGCTGACTGAGATAAACAGCCTTAAGATAAGGATCAGAGAGAGCTGATCTGATGTGGCCTGGCCATTTAGATAGTACAGAGGCCACCAGGCTATTAATCATCTATGCTCCCAACCTTCTAGGCAGAAAGTAGTTTAACAGGAAAAAATCTCTCCCTTTGAGGAGCGAACCCTGCGTGTTGAACATTCCTGGTTTCCCTGGTGCTTATCTGTGAGCACAAGTACCCATGTGCCTCCCACAAACTGATACATCGACAATGCAGCCACTATACTTAAGGCTCAAAAGAAGGAGTGGTAAAGGTTCCAAGAACCAGAGAACCAGTATGCTTGAGGCTTTGAGATATGATAGGGAAGCTGCACCTTAAAATCCTAACAATATGGCTACCTGAACAGGATATGCATAATGACAAAGCCAGGTGCAAACATGGATGAGGATAATTTCACAAGACCCACCCCTAGGTAAAGAACTATAAACAATTAACGGCTTGTGAGAGAAGGTGCATAATTTTTCTCTAAGATGGGTCACTTGATATATTATCCAATCCCAAACCATAAATACATGTACATATAAATAATACTAAATAACATCAGTAGTAAATGCATTACTTGTATACTTAAGAATATTTATGTAACAATAATAAAGGGGAGGTCACAAATTTGAGAGGGGGAATATGAGAGATGTCAGAGTGAGGGAGGCAAGGGGGGAAATAATAGAAATACAGCATGAGATATCCTAAAGATAAAAAGAAAGTAAATAAAGTGAAAAAGAAATAAAAAGAAAAAGAAAGGAGTTACAAGGCTGAGGATATAGCTCTGCTTATAAAGTGTTCACATGTAAGCATGATGATATTTATTTAATTCCAAGCACTCGGGTTTTTTTGTTTTTGTTTTTTTTTAACAAATAAAGTAAGTAAATCTAGTGTGATCTCAATGCTGGGGAGGCAGAGACAGACAGACCCCAGCTAGACAGACAGACCCCAGCTGACTGGCAGTTAAGGGAAATGGGTGTGAGCTCCATGCATGGTGAAAGATCCTATCTCAAAACTATAATAGAGGGTGACTGAAAAAGATGCCCATCATCGATCGGTCTTTGCCCTCAATGCACATACACACGCACACAAATACACGTGCACCTGTATATACACATTGGAAACTTGCAGAGAGCTGATGAAGACCCACTGCCCCCAGCAGTGGACAGGAACACTCATCCTCACTCTGTGTCCTTACTCTGGGGCAGTCATCTCTGCTGTAGACTTCCACTGCTTTCTCTCACCCGCTCATATCTCTGTGATCACCACATCATTCACTCTGTACTCATAGAACCTTGACTGTCCCCTGTAGCTGTTGAGATCTGTTCCTAACCCGATCTGATCGAGACCCCAGTCTCTTGAATTGGGGCATGACTCCACATGAGATCATATCATGAGTAGTAGGGAGGTTATGAATAATTTGTCAACTCTAAAATGTTTCTGAGCCTGCAATAGTCATATTTATTTAAAAAGATGAAACATACAGAACCTGTGGTGTTTCTGGCAGTGCAGGGAAGGAATTCACTTCAGCCTTGATGCTAAACATACAACATTTGCACTGCACTGGTGATCATGTGGGACCAAGCCTGACACACCTTAGCTCAGAAACTATTATAAGATGCATTGTGATGCTTTTAATAAATCTTGTATAACTCAAACAGCTTATGAGAACAAAGGCTTTTAATATTTTCCTACTATCATTCTTCCAAATGTAACTGCCAAGCATCTTTGGATGGTACCGTGTAAGAATGTTTGATTTTGAAAATTGCCATTTGAGTTGGTGACTTAAGTGTCATAAGAAATCATTAAATGCATTTGGCTTGAGATTAAGAAAGATTGAGGATCAATTTCTGAAATGGCCCTTATACATAAAACAGTATTGATGACTAAACAATCAAACCGTTGATCAACTCCAAAAATATCGAATATATTCTGCATTCTGTATTATCAAATATTCAGCCAATATCTTACTTTCTTTGAAAAATCAGCAAGCACACTTGTGCTAGTATACAAAATTCCTTCTGTCTTTAAAAAAAGCTGAAAAACAATGCAAATACAAATTAGTTGATTTAAAATAAATTTGTGATTTACTATCATGATATGCTGAATTGATACTACTGTATAATTCAAATACACATAAGAAGTTACAAGTTAGAAGTGGCTATGAGTAGAAGTTTCAGTCTAGGTGACCTTGCCTGGCTGTCTGGGACTTCATAGTCAATCCATCCTGTCACATAGTAGGTTTCCCTATTATGTTTTCCAAGTTATGATCAACTTACCCATGAAACTCTTAGCAAACCTCATGATCCCAAGCAATGAGTCACATAAACATCCCCATCCCTGCTCTGCGTGTGCCTCTGTTGTTCATATACTTATTCTTCTGTACTGGTTCTAAACCCTAAGGAGGTTCTGTGCCTTGAGCAAAGCATAGTATCTTACGCTTAGTTATTACACTGCTCATTCAGATATGTCCTAATGCTCTGATAGCCTTTCTGTGTGCCTTCACATTTCCATTAAGCTTCAAAAGTGGGAGTATGTTTTTAGAGGGCTTGAATTCCAATCGTTTTGCATTATATCAGAAGCTAAGCATGTGTCTAGAACTCATCACAGCCGACTTGCATTGATGATTAGAATTGAGGTCATAATAACACTACTTATCTTTAGGAAGTTTCACAAGGATTTATTAGTATCTTAGCTTAAGTAGAAGACACTCATTCTTGAAAACTAATTAATATGAAAGATTCATTTTAAATGCCTGAAACAATAGTTTTATAACATTATAGATATTAGATATTTTGTTTTGTTTTGTGCCATTTAACTAGTCATAACTTTCATATATACACATATATACATACATATGTGCATATATATGTATATATATATGAAAGTTATATATGTATGTATGTATGTATGAATGTATGGTAATATACACCCAGGAGAAGAACAAGAGCTACTTTACCTGTAAAATGCTGAATTTTCAGAACATATTGCGTTAAGCAAGATTTCCCTGTGATATGCATGCCCACATGTACTCTGCTTGCAAAAATACAGATGGAAATAAAGGTCATTTAGATAAAGCTGACAGCCCACAGTCTTATCTTTGCACTGACACCCAGTAAAAGACAATTTTTTGTTTCTACTAAAAAATTACTCTTCTATTAATTTCCTGGAAACATACTAACAGACAGACAGCAACAGCAAATTTGATCTCATGCATTCACACCTCATAGATCTATCTCGGAAAGACAGTATTCCTTTCTCTTCAACAGGTAAGCAAGTCTAGAAGAGAAGGCAGTGCAATCATTGGATACTGCTCTCCATTCTATCTTTGTGGGCTAACCTTGCTCACTTGTATGTTATTTTCCTAACTTTGTCCATTGGTGTGTACACATACAGCCAGCCTGGTGTGTCTACTATGACAGCAGTTTCAAACTAAAAGTCCAAGGTTGTCCCTTAAATTTATAGACATGATGTCAGTGTAACAATTTGATAAGGGTATGGCCATTGGAATCACATAAATCAGAGCTCAACACAAGACTGTCAATTCTTTGGCTGTGTGATATCTGCTAGTTGTGAAACTTCTAGTTTGTACAAGTACTTGTAGCATAAGATGCAAGAAACATCTCCTTAAAGCTCTGCACAGCTCAGAAATCCTCAGAGTGCAGAGTACCCACTCTAGAAACAAGTACATAGCTAATGCTGAACAGTTACAGTAATTATCATGTTCTCTACTAAAAATGTTCAAATGTAGGTTACTGCTCATCATAAACATAATAAGATTTTAGACTTATCAATTAATTAATAGCTTTGTTTTATTCTACAATGGACAGTAGACCTTCATATGACCACAACAAGCTAGAGATTGGTTTCTGAAATATTTATTGTAATATTTTTATGCTATAATAAGTTACTACTCAAACTTCTAACATCTCAAAAAGCGTCAAATTATGAAATATTCTCATCTAAATTTACCTTAATAGTAACCCTGACGTACAGATTTAATATAGTTTATCAAAATTGTTTGAGAATGCCACTGGAATTACCTTTTTCTTTTTCTTTTTTCTTTTTTCTTTTTATTTTCTTTTTATTTGTGACTCCAGACAGGATCCAGAAAGGAGGTGTAGTTTTCCTCTCTGGGTTTTAATGGAGAGTTCCTTTATCCTCTGCGTTAGCCTCTACCTTCTAATTTTTAAATAACAGAGAATGTATTGGATCCCATTCTAGAATCAGAGCTGGAAAATTCAGCCACAATAATTACATTTCATAGAAAAAATGATGATACATCTGAGCTAAGAAAAATGTAGTGTTCATAGTTTTCTAATATTCTAAAATCTGCAACTACTAACTGCATAAATTATCCTGTAGGCATTATCTGCCATCAACACCACAAGGAATTCATTTTGCACATGCTTCGTGGGAGTTTGTGACACACTGGGTAACTATCCTAAATGTATGATGCATGTAACACACACACTAGAATTTTATGTAAACATGGAGAAGGGGAAACAAACAAGCATTAATCCTTCCAATTCTTTAAAAAATTAAACGGACTATGTGTCATCACAAAACTTGGTAGCAAACAATGAGATGAAACCAGGTGCTCTTTGAAAAATTCAAACATGTTCCCTCAGCTAGGGATTGTCACTGTCCTCATGACTTACAGTCTTACACAAAACTCCCTTAAAGTTGCCCATATACAATAAAATTCAGAAAACTGAAATGTTGGTGCCCCTTACTAGCCCTCAGGCACACACAGCGACTGTCTGCTTAATGGGAAAAACCATTTACACTATCAGATGTTTCCACTGGTACATTGGAGTGACTCGACACTAGTGCCATTTAAATCAGGTCAGGTGTTAAAGCTTTGGTGTAGTCCCATACGCTGTGCTGAACCTATAAGCACAGCATCCTGGATGCAGTGCGCCTAGGCTGTGTACCCATCTGCCAGAAGTTTCACAGGAGCACAAAAGTAAAAGTTAGAACATGCTTTGTGAAAAGTACATCAACACAGCTGTACTTCACCAAAGAAATCAGTCTAAGACACACCGTGACAAAATTGAATATGATAATGGGAGCACTAAAACCAGAGAGCTGATAAAGGAGAAATATTTCAAAACGAGAATTAGAGATAAAAAGCATCGAGCCCAGTTAAAATTAAAATACACATAATTTAAAATTTATTCAAACCAGAGCCTTAAAAACCTCTATAAATACTTAAATTTATAGTCGCTGTCAATTAATATAGCTTTTATTGAGGCATCATAATTATATTATCCTATAGTTATGGGTATATAGTTTTATTATTATACTGGTAATCCTGAGACTTCCAGGTCCCCCAGAAAACTAATTTATGTTATTGAATAATCTTCAAAAGAAACAAACCTGTTGTTGGATTTGAAAGTATTTTTTTATAACTGACACTTCATTAAATATTCCATGGGAAAGACAGCATGTACAGTTGGATGTACATCTAAACCATACAGCAACACAATAACAACAATAATCCCTGAGAGGAGGCTAAAAACCAAAGCGAACAAAACCCTTACCAATGCTACTACTGCAAAATGGTGTCAAGAGGAAGGGCTGATCAACTAAGGCTCTTTTTATTGGTTATTTTATTTATTTACATTTCAAATATTGTCCCCCTTCCCAGTCTCCTCTCCACAAACCCCCCACCCCATCCCTCCTCCCCTTTGCCTCTACGAGGGTGCTCCTCCACCCACCCACCCACTCCTGCCTCATCCCTCTAGCATCTCCCTAGGCTGGGGCATCAAGCCTTCACAGGACCTAGGGCTTCCCCTCCTATTGATGCCAGATATGGCATCCTACTCTTTGGTTGGTGGATTAACATCCCTGGGCGCTCCAGGAGGGGCAGGGGGTCTAGTTAGTCGATATTGTTGTTCTTCCTATGGGGTTGGGATTACAAGACTTCACACAGTATGTCTTTCTGTTAACCTACAAGTCAGACAGCATTGTCTCTGAAATCAGATTTGTCACAACTCCATGAAGTGTTAAGGTTATTTTTTAATGGAAAGGGAAATCAAGGAAGATGATGGTCAGTTATGAGAAATACAGAATGTGAAACAGCCACACATGAATCGCATGAGCACTAAACTATTCTAAGCAACTGTGTGGGTAGAAAATCAAGGAGAACAAACTAATTAGCAGTAGACTGAGTCATTAATCTGAGGTTATTAGTTCAAATTCACTTTAGTCAAAGAACCCAAACTTAGTTACATCAAACATTACTATATGTTCATAAATCAAGATATCAGTTCCATATAGGAAGGCATGTATTTTTTCCTTTGTTTATTTGTTCTTGAACTCCCTCCCTGAAATCATATAGTCCACAAACAGAAGAGGTTTACCTCTAACACCACACAGCATATATCTTCCCAGGAGGTACTTGGGAAATACTTACAAAATTAATGACTAAATAATAAATTATTTATTAATAATAATAATAAAATTAATGTTGAAAAGGCTAATCATTGGGAGAGACAACACTACTTCCTGGGAATCAAAAAAAAAAAAAACCATAAAAAAATGGGGATTTGAGAGTACTGCAGACTTCATTTTCCTTTTTATTCTCCAAAAAATGATAATTCAATCATTTTGAAGTGCTAAGCAGCCATTAAAATAAGGCGTAAGGGTATTTGATACTGATATAAGAGTAATTCTCTGCTGACACTTTTATTGTCACCGTAACAAGTGCATGAGAGAAACAGTTTTAAAGGAAGATTAATTTGGCTCCCTGGGTTTCTGAGGGGTTTAGTCCATTATTCAGTATCATCCTGGTATGAACATGTAGCCAAGGAAGCTGCGCACATGGTGGCAGCCCGGAAAAAGAGGAGACTGGACCAGGCACAAGGAATGCACTCCTCCAAAGGTAGGCTTCTGTGGCCTGCTTTTCCTCCCTGTGACTCCCCATCCTCCAGGCAGCAAGGCTACAAACCCATCCTTAGATAACCCCCTAAGGAAGCGAGTGCCCTCCCAACCCAATCACCTCTCATTAGCGCCACCAGCTGGGCACAGGGTGCATGAGCATCTTGAAGGGGGTGCTTGCTCATCAAAGTACAGTTCCCAGCAAAGATCATCACTGGAAAAAGTTCATGTTCAGAACAATGCATACATTACTTCTTCTATTTTCCCATTAAAAACCTAAATAACCAGGCAAAGGAACTAAATCAAAGTTTTCTGACATTCAAGAGAAACTGGACAGAGAGGAAAGAGTCTTAGGTTTTAAAAAAGAAAAAATGCTGGGAGGAAAATTCTAAAGTCAGATAGATCACAGAAATAGGAATATTTTTCACTATATATATTTGTATGCTCTGACCACCTTTTTTATTATTTTCACCCTACAATATTCAGTATTTACATTTTATTTAAATAAGTTTAAAGCAAATGACTTTAAGACAAAATTTTAATCCAAAAACAGTATTGTCACACTATGAACACAATGTCTCAGACATCCAGTCTCAAGTGCTCCTCCCACTTCGGGACCTTGAACTGACTGAAGGAGCCTGAGGAGCTTGGTCACCATGGTCAACGGCAAGATGAGTATTTACACAATACTTGCCTTACCTAGAAGTGAAGTTTGATTAAAATGAACGCAGATAGGCAATGCAAGGTAATGTTCATTGTGGGTTGGAACCCATGCCTTACTAGCTAGAAAACTTGTTCAAGGTACATGGACGTCAATTTTCTTTGAAAAAGTCCTCCCAAAGACCATCAAAGCCATACATGATGTCTGCCCTCCCTCCTTTCTCCATTCTCATCTTGCATTTTCAACACTCCAGTCTGTCTCCACCTGAGTTTCCCTTGACCTCTAGCTGGTTCTTGGCTTACTTGTGCATACTCCTTTGATAAGTTTTCCCTTGTTCCCTTTGCCACTCACACTTGGTCTTCTCAGTAAAGCCCACCTTGGCTCCCTATAAAGAGCTGTGTACCACCACCCCATCTGTCTGTCTTTCTGTCTCTGTCTCTGCTCTCTGTCTGTCCTTCTCAGTCTCTGTGTATGTTTCTGTTCTTTCTCTCTCTCTCTCTCTCTCTCTCTCTCTCTCTCTCTCTCTCTCTCTCTCTCCCCCTTCCTGAGTCTTTTCAAGCATTTTTACCTTGTTTGTAATCTAGAAAATAAAGTCAAGATTTGGTTCTAATGTTTGCTGAAACAGCAACCACTGGAAGAATGCCTGGGCATTAGACAGTCGTGACTGTTTACTGAATACATGAATAATGAATAGAACTTGGTGTGCCCTAAGAAGACATCCTCCTGTGTTCTTCCAATTCTGGAAACATATTAGTCACTCAGACTTGCTCATCTCATATACCTTACCTCTGGGAATACTATCATCTTCAAGCTAAATCCCAGGTGACATGTTAACCATCCCCAGTCTACTACTGCACACCTAGATAGTCATGACTGCAGCCAATTCTCTGTCTCTGTTTCCTCTATCTTAAGTTCATCATGTTCATTTCCTCTTTGGCCTTTTCATTAAGATCCATCTCACATGATCAGCAGCTACAATGAAATCCCATAAGACCCTGTCCTTAAGCGCAGGGCTGTTAAGGCATCCTCTTGCACTAGAGACATTCGGAGAAAAGTCTGTGTGATACTCTCCACTCAGAACTCATCCAAGCTTTCTATGACCCAGTGGGTTGATTTTCTATACCAGCTGCTCATTAACATCAGCCAGAATGATTTTTCACAATCTTATGCTTTCTTCTAGTTCACACTTATCCATGAGATTCTAAGACTTACTCACACATTTACAGACCCATCTGAACTTCAGAGGATGATGTGTAAGTGCTTTACAACTAGATTCTGCTACAGTTTTTAATTCTCACTTTTTGTACCTTTGATAAGCTTAACCCAAACACACTATTTGATATTGTGCAGCCTTACATCCTCTCCCCATCTGCCAACTGTCCCGTACAGTACTAAAGGTTTGAAGCGTATGTTGCATTTTCCACCTCTAAGGAGCCTTTCTTTCCTTTATTTAAAATCGAGTATCATATACTTTCAACCTCCAGAGAAGTCAGTACAGTGATGAGCAAAGGAATGTTTACTGGTGAATAGCAAATGACATCACATTTACGTTTAAAGATTTTTATAATCTATAAAGTTACCATTTCTAGCATTTATCATATAAGTCACTCTAATGCCTTTTGTCTTTAAAGCACCAAAGTCCAATGCAATAAGTCAATGTCACAACAGCAAAATAATGGGAATCAACATTCAAGTATTTTAGAACTCTGTTATTCTACATCACTCAGATATAGTCATTAGGAAGTACTATAATTCCCCAAGCCTTGAATGTGTGAAAATAGTTTTAAGAATGTCTAAAAATCCACTCTGATGTTCTTTTTAAAGTAATATTTGAGCACAGTCATTAGAAGAGAAACCATGTGACTATAAGTGATAGTTTTATATCATTGTCTTAAAATCTGAGGACTTTGCTACTTTAAACAAATGGATGACAGTTATATAGCAGTTTTGGTTAGTCTCAATGACTAAAAGAAAATAACGCAATATTGGCTGGATATTTAAACAAGAGAGTTAACATAAAATCAATACACTTGAGAACTGGAGAGATACCTCAGTTGGTAAAGTACATTTGTGCAAGCC
This sequence comes from Mus pahari, assembly GCF_900095145.1. NCBI lineage: Eukaryota > Metazoa > Chordata > Mammalia > Rodentia > Muridae > Mus > Mus pahari. Next base: position 53,082,965 of record NC_034604.1, on the reverse strand, counting down.
TGAAGGCATAGGCTCCACCCCAGAACAAACGTGAATGTATGCCATGCATATACTCTAATGGGTACTGTGATGCTAACACCACATCCACTGTAGTCACTTAGAAAATACACTATGGCCACCTTACTCACCTAGGCTATTTCAAACAATAGGCATCCCTTGTGAGAGATTCTGAACCAGCAGTTGGTTCCACTATCACAACTATTTTCAAAGTCCCTCAGAGAATACCATTGTGTAGTCAAAATCAATAACCACTACATTGAGGTCGGAGAGATAGCTCATCAATTAGGATTGCATACTGCTCTAACAAAAGACTCAAATCTGGCTCCTATCATTCACATCAGATGATTTTTATAAATCACCTGCAACTCTAGCTCCAGGGGATCTGATGTTCGCTTCTGGCATCTACAGGCATCTACACTCATGCAAACACACTTGCACACAGATGAATACAAAAATCAATCAATCAATCAAGACTTTCCCTACTATAGCAGAATAGACCTTTCAAAGACCCATTATAACTAAACTTTCCAGTTGACATTACCCTCTTCCTATGGGACATAAGGCATATGAACACTGCCATTTTGGATGTTAGCAAATGGATATCTAACATGAACACATGGCTGGTGTGCCAAGCAAGATTCTAAAGACCATCAATATATTGACGTTTTATATTCCCCACAATGACTCTGTAAAGTTGGCACTGTTTTATGGCATTTTGCTTCTTAAAAAAACAGAGAACAATACTAGCTACTACTCTGAAATGCTTCTGTACACATTAAGCCATTTAGTCTTCCCTGAAGTGCCCTTTAAGTAAAAAAAAAAAAAAAATTATTGCAGTATCATTCAGTAGATGAGGAAATGAAAGCCAAAGAACCAAGAGTCACAATAACTTGTCCACAGTAACACAACCCGTGAATGGCAAACTAGGGATTGGAGCAGGGATAAGTTCTGATCAATGAGTAATGTACAATTGGTAGTTGCCAACAGAAATGAAGGACACTGATAGAGAATGAAGTTATTAAATGTGTCTATCAATATCTTTGGCAAGCTAAGAAATGCCGTTGCTAATAAAATTGAGTAAGAGTGATACCATCTGTATTATGACACAGATTATCACAGTTGGTTTCAACTGGAGATTCCATGGTGCAGAATGAAAATAATATTGAGAGATATATCTGAGGTGGGAGCCCAATTCTGTCAGACATGAAGGCAAGAAGTGAGCTAGAAGCCAGAGTCCTCCTCCTCATCCATGCCATAAGATGAGAAAGGTAGACTCATGACACACTGTCTGTAAAGGGGGATCCGCGGGCAAGGGAAAGCAGCTGGCTATACAAGTAGACCACTTTAAATGTGCTTTAACAAATGCACTTCTCAGGAGGCCTACTCAGGTACATTAAATACCTTCATTTCATTAAGTATTGGTCTTGGTATTACCTCATTAAATCCTCTTATATTTTGATTTGTGATTGCAAAATTTACCTTAAAATTAAATTGGTATTCATTAAAAGAGACATTTCTAAACATCAGGTCACAGTTATGTAATGGTGACTTAATCTTAGGCCCAGTTGTTTGGAATTCCACTCAACCTTGTCATCTAAGCTCCTCAGATAGGATGGCCATCCTCTTCTAGAGGTGGCCAAGTGTGACTTCTACAGGGGTCCCTTACCGTCCTTTGATTAGCTGAATCACACATACAGATTCTCAACCAATGCCACAACACTGGGACATTGAGTTTTTAACATTTCAGTCTATCTGTCTGTCAGTCTAATAGGAAGGATTTAAGACAGTTCTACTTAGCCACAGAGGAGCCTCCGAAGAACATTTTTCATTTCAAAATAAAACCCAGAAATACACCAAACACCTTTGCACTTGATGACAACTGTTGTCTCTAAAGGGAATTCCTTTCACAGGATCACCCCTCAACCCTCCATCCCCGGTGTCTCTTGAGGGAAGTTATATGAAACATCCAAGTGAATCCACTACCTTCTATTAGCTGCGGTGCTGAGAGTGATCTGGTGCTCCATCCACACTCCTTTCCCTCGCCTGCTTCCTTTTATTAGGTCCTAATACTCTGAATTATTATTTAATGCTCAGAAAATAAGAGCCAATATGTATTTTTATAGTTGTTGTCCTGAAGTGTCATTTTCTTTGATTATTTTGAACTTTAATAGTTCTTTTTCTTTGTATGCATATTCAGGCCATCTCTTACAGATATAGTTATTATAAGTAAATAACTTCCCAATAAAAGAATAATAAAACAAAAAGAGATAGTAAAAAAAAATCTTCAGATTCTATTGAACACAAAGAATGAAGAACGCCGCTGTCAAAATTAGAATCAGTAAATAAAGACTTGAGAATCTCAAAACAATTAAGAAATCAATTTCATTGTCTATTAGGCTCAAGACAGTGCCTGTTGGGTTTTAAAGAATAAATCATGTTTATTCAGTTAATTCATAAACTTGTAGCACACTTACTGAACTGCTAATGTCCAATACAGAACATTAAACACACATGAGGACTGACACTGGGCTTGGATAAGGGTGTTTCTTAGGAGATTAAATAAGATCCACACTGGTCCTGTGAGGCCCAGCAGCTCTTCAGTTCCTACCTTCCTTGATTGGTTTTGGTATTTGGCAACATCAAAAGCACATGCAGTGCTCTCTGCTCTTGTATCAGTTAAACTCCTTGAACAAAGTGCCCCATTAAAAACTACCATTCTACAAAAGAAACACAACATAACACAAACTACACTTCGACGTCTAGTGCATCGCCTTGTATTTTGAATATTTGCTAAGCAGAAGAACAGCTGAACTAATGTTTCTCAGGGGAATACACTATTTCAGACGACACGACAATGAAAGTCAAACCAGAAACTGACTTGATTTGTTTTTCAAGAAACTGGAATATTTGTGACTTATTAGGGAAGAAAACCATTTAAACCTGACAGGGGTGTCATGCTATCATTCAGTTTGTTTCCAGTTGTCTGGAGGCATCTCTCAAACTTAATAGCATCTTCAACTGTTGGAAAGCATTTATTTAGAATACATTAATTGTCTCAGGTCAGGTGATAAGGGACCACTTAGCAGTGGAAACGCCCGAAGCTTACAGAACACCGACATCTGTACTGTGTTTTCCATAACTTCAGGAGGTGATTTTATTTTTGTACAGTGAAGAAAACAGTTCGGCAGCAAGAGAGACTCACAAAGACAGTTCAGGATGGTTTCATCTGACAAATAGGGCAGGGTGGAAAGAGCGGATGTGAAAAGCTTGCTGATATTAGGAAAGTCCCAAAACCAACCAACCAACAAACAAACAACAAAAATTTCTGAAAAATTGGTTTTTATATAAAAAAAGTAATCCTTCTCTTAGACTTTACTGCATATATTAATTAATTCTAGGGAACAACAAACATTCTGATAACAGAGGTTAGGGCTGGGAGGGATGGTTCCATGGCTAAGGTGCTTGTTGTACTACCATGAGGTTCTGAGGGCAGGTCCCTAGACCCCCAACAAAAGTCACACGAGGTAGCATGTTCTGTAACCCAGTGCTCAGGACTGGGATACAGAGTTGCCTGAAAGGTGAACTCTGGTTCAGTTCAAGATCCTACTTCAAACACATGTGGTGGCAAACATCTCAGAGAGACGCCCAACATCAGCCTCTGGACTCCACACAGGAACACACAAATGAGGCCACTGGCACACACGCGGGCATATACCAGAGAAGAGAGAGAGAAGGGGGAAAGAAGACAAAGATGGCAATGAAGTAAAAGAGGAGATGGAGGAGTGATAATAATAGTTCTCAAAGACCAAAAAGTCGCTAAGAAGTATCTTAAAAGAAGGTGGCAGCCTGGAGGGAATGGCTGAAAGACTTTAAACCTAAAAGATGCTATGAAGACCTTAATATAATCCAAAGCCACAGCTCTTTGGTGTTACTTAAAAGCCCAAGAAAAACTCAAGAAACATATCCCTTTGAAAATAATAAATTCACTACAGTGTTCATAGCCATTAATAGGCCAAAAGGGAACGCTAGACTTCTCACATTAAGTTAGCCATGAAAAGAGTCAAATAAAATTCTGTTCATTCATGGGAAATGGTTCTGTAAAGCCACAGAAAACTATTCTTAACCAATGTAAAACAGACTTCTGAAATAGCATCTAGTTGAATTATGTATCTTCCCATTTCTTTTAGTACAAAAATCAAAATGAGGAAATCTAACAGACGTCAATTGATCTTTAATGATCAAAGGTAGAGCTCACAGGGGGAGAACCATTAATGAAGCTAAAATTATTTTAATTCTTAAATATAAGTGATAGTACTAAATAAAAAAATTCAGTACTGCTAATAAACTAAATATGACCATATAAATAAGCTAATTTACCATAAAAATAGAAGTATACATGATAAACAATTTTAAAGGGAATTTCAAAAAATTTTTAATTCTTTATACAGTGTGGCAATATTATGAATGCATCTCTTACATTCTCGGAGACTGGAACATTTTCTGGATCTCAGAGCCAGAATGAATAGCTACAGAATTAAGCTACTTAAGACTGCCAGCCTACTGGGTCCTCAAACTGTTTAACTTGCCTTTAAGAGACCAGCGTAAGAACCTACAATGCTTGCCTTCAGGTACCCATGTTAACAATTTTTACAACCTAAGGTAATGCACAGCTGTAATCTTGAATTATGCACTCTTCCATGCTCCTGGCTCAGATAATGTGTGTCCATCATTTTCCAAAAGCAGAAAATACAGAAGACGTGAATAACTTTCTAAAGATGTGACTAAGATATTGGTTGGTAAACAATGATGCTTCTCTTCTGGGTCAGTTAGGTTCATTTGGAGCCAGTGACTTAATCCCTTGTAAATCTCCTTTAAAGAGGTTTGTAAAGCAGTGGCTCTCAACCTGTGGGCACGACCCCTTCAGGGGTTAGAATGACCTTTTTGTAGGTTGCAAAGCTGATATCCTACATATCAAATATTTATATTACAATTCATCACAGTAGCAAAATTACAGTTATGAAGTAGCAACGAAAATCGTCTTGGTAGGGGGTTGTGAGGGACTGCATTAAAGGGTCACAGCATCTGGAAGGTTGAGAACTGCTGCTATAAAGAGTCCCATTCCTTCTTCCTGTAATGCTCTTCATGCTTCTCAATAAAGACAGAGTGAAGCCCTTTGTTACAGATGGACACACACACCAGACAAACACGGATGCAGACACAGATTCAACTTCAGACTCACACATCAGACACACAGAAGACAGAAGCACAGGAAACATGAAGTGGAGAATTCATGTCTTGACTTGCTCTTGATTAATCAACTCTAAGGGGGAATTCTTTTATTTCTTTCCTTAATGTGACATTCATAGGTGACTCGGGGTTAATCACAACTAAGTATAATCTTCACAACAAAGTATTTAAAATATAAATTTTATTCTTACTGCCAAAGTTCATGTTATGGAAAGAGACCTCATAAAATTTGTAGCCCAAGGATTGTTTCCCTCTTTATCAGCTAGGACAAGGCATATAAAATAAATTCCCATGGAAATCCTGGTGTCCAGTGAGATATGAAGAGAACTGAAAACTGCCTGCCTCTACTGAAGGAAACATAAAACAAGACTAAAAGTACAAAACTTTAAAACCTCCATTGCCAAGGCAATGTTGAGAGCCTCCTAAAATGAGAGAGATCCACAGCAGTCAAGTTAGGGTTTCACCAGACCTTAGCCAGCAGGAGGGGGTACAACAGAATCACCTTCTCGCAAGGCTGCAATCCATACACAGAACCTGGGTGTGTGTGTGTGAGTGCAGCAGCAACTTTCCGGGTTATTCAGTCTTAACAACTTGGAAATTGGATGCCTCAGTCCCAAGTAAGAATGTATCCATCAGTACTCTCCAATGGCATCTGGCACTTTGTGTACCTCGAAAGACAAGGGGTGGGGGAGTAGCTGGGATGAAGAGAAGAAGAGGTCACCTGGCAATCAGACTATCGGGATCTGATTGCCAGGCACTGAAGTTGCATGTTAGTGTCTCAAAATCTTGGGATACAGCAAGAGAAGGTTCCAGCTGCCTTAAGAGACGAGTTCCTAAAAACGAAGCAGATTGCCAGCTGGGGACCACTTGAGCTGTTTGGGTTCGAGGTAGTCACAAATAAATTGCTATAACATTTACATAAATATTTCTGTGTAAATGTAGATTTTTATTTTACTAAAGAGTTTTGCTGTGGGTTTTTTTTCTGTTTTTCAGGGGGGGGAGAGAGAGAGAGAGAGAGAGACAGAGACAGAGACAGAGACAGAGACAGAGACAGAGACAGAGACAGAGAGAAGAGCAAGCAAGAGAGTAGGGGGGAAGTTTGTGTGAATGAGGAGGGAGTGGAAAAGCCTAACTTCCTTTCCTATTGAGGCTAAGAAGACCTCAGGAAACAGAACAGAACTCTTGAAATGAATCTAGGAGTTGCTTGAGTCATTTTTCATCAAGTAGATATAGTCTAACCTGTTTAGGATTCTTGAACAATGCCAATGAAATAATCTATTCCACACATTCTCCTTTAATTTGGTTACATTATAATGCAATTTAGAAGCATTCTGGGTTTCACGGTCAGTTTACTCTCATTGGGTTCTTAGTATTTCTAAACTAAAACAATACAGTTTTCTCACTCTTGGTCAAAAAATCATTAAAGCATGTAACATGTAATTAAAGGTTGTAAGTTTTAGTCTGACAATTTTGTTAACGACAAATCAACATGACCAATGACTGCTAAGTGAGTAAAGTTTAAGAATCCATGTCATGCCGGGAGTGGTGGCACACGCATTTAATCCCAGCACTCAGGAGGCAGAGGCAGGCAGATTTCTGAGTTCAAGGCCAGCCTGGTCTACAGAGTGAGTTCCAGGACAGCCGGGGCTACACAGAGAAACCCTGTCTCGAAAAACCAAAAAAGAAAAGAATCCACGTCATACAGCTCCTGATTGAATACCCCTGGGCTTGATGCACAACACTAATGGAGACAATGTAACCACCATGTGTAGACAATGGGACACAAACTCAACCCTGTCTGTATGAGGGCCTTAAAGCTGCTCCGTGTTTCATTTACACTCTGCAATTCAGGAGACTTCATTTTTTTTTCCAATGCTAAAACCAAGTGTTGAAATGATCCATTTCCTACAGACTCTGACATCATTGACAGACAAGTGTCATTCCAAACTTAAAACATACTGCAAAGGTTACGGGGAATATCACCAATGTAAAGCCTACAAGAGAGCTGGCACATCACTTGAGAGCATTTTCTCGCCATGGAACATGAACAGAGAAAGCACAAGGTAAAGACTGGACATTTGTTGCAGAATCGATGAAAATGTGGGAGACAATAAAAGATTTTGGTGTTTTTGCTAGAACGTTCTATTTCACTGAAGGTACTAAATTATGGAAAACTCTGTATTTTCCCTGTTTTGCTTTCACTCATCCTTTCAAAATAGCTGTAGCATATCTTCATGTGGAATTAACTAAATGTATTTTATACATTAACTATTGGTTGTTTCCCAGATAATTTTATATTAGAGAGAATTCTTCATTGAGTTCAGTGAAGTTACCTTTAGTGTTAAAAGCTGTAATACTTTGCTGTTAATCTTCTAAATACTGTCATTTTGTTTTGCTTTTAGGATAGAGTCTGCCTGTATTGATCAAGCTAACCTCAAACTCACAGTCCTTCCTTTTCAGACTTGCAAGTGTTAGAATTACCAGCATGGATTACCAAAGCTATAGGACAGCTTTATAAAATAAAAATTGCTACTTTATTATTGAAAGCAATTACTTGTATAATCATCTTAATTTGCCTAATAGAGATCTCAAATACATAATTATCAGAAGGTTTCCCTGTGTGTAATAATTATTTAAAATACCTCAATGAATTGTATCACAAGACATTTTAAAAAACTAAATAGATATTATACCCCTGGAAGAAAAATAAAAGGAACCATGTAACATTGAGAGACAATTGTTTCACTTGAGACATATTTTCCTTAAATACATCCTCCCTGCTAAATTTATGAAACTTTTGGAGGTAAAGAAGTTAAAATGCACTCTGTGTCCACTGGGAAGGTAAAATAAAATTAAACTCCAAATAACTGCAAATCAAACTGCATTAAAATTGCAATGTATTATTTAAACATCAAATCAATTGTTTCTAAAATTATCTTTCAGGAAAACTATTTTAAAGAACAATTCATCTGATTCCAAAGCCAAATTCTAAAGGGGAAAAAATTCCACAAAACTAATATCCACAATGTCATAACAGTCCACAGCCCTCCATATTTAAATAATTCTGGCTTTTGATAAAGTGTCACAAAAACAGACATAAAGTATAGAAACCAAGTGAAAAGCACAGTCATGTGACACCCTCAGGCCTTTCCCCAGATTACCCACACGCTATCAAATAAAGCCGTAAAGTGTTGGAAATGAACCTATCATGAATGACATACTGCCGACCTCCCCCTAAGTGTCCAGTTCCCACTTGTAAATTCTCAAGGACCCCCACATGTTAACCTCATGAAAACAAAGAGCTTTTATCACATAAATAAAGAAGAAAATCAGGTCAATAATAAAAATTGTGTGGAAGAAACTACAGTTAGCTCTCTTGTCAGAGACAGCAAATGAATACACATGCATATAAACACCGTAAAAAAGAAGAAAAAGGAAAACAAAGAAGGGTGGGAGGATTATATCCGGTGGCAGAGATGTAACGGGAAGTTTGCTTAAAGTTAAGATTCAACAGCAAAACGTCAGCGAGGCTTTGGGTCTAATAAGAAAGATGCATCCCGAGATCACTTCCAAATCCGTAGAAAAGTCAGCTACTATGATTTTGAATACGTAGGACTGTTGTCCAGGATGCAAAGCGCCATGTGCCTGTTATACACGGATATCTCGTCCACACCTCAAGGCTTACCTCGTAAGACCAGACACACTGCGTCCCGCCGAAGCGGCGAACACACCTTCCTACTTCTACATCTTCGTGAGTGGTGTACATCTCTCGGAGGCATTCGCCGATATGCGGCACCATCCGCCTGAGAACCTCTCTGCTGAAGATCATGCCAGGTCCTCCCATGCAGAAGTTCTCCCCAGGCTCCAGCCCCAGCTTGCCAAGTTCTTCAGTATTGCCCAGGCCCGTCTGTCCCAGGTAGAGAGGCTTGCTGCTATTTAGGGATCTCAGAAACTCTTCTAACTTATCACCTAAAAAGAGAAAGCCGAGAGTCACCTCCTGCCCTCATTTCACAGGCAATTACCATGTTCAATGGAGTGAAAGAACTTCCGCCATTTCTCTTAACCTCCCCGTACACCTGGTACCATTGGGAAGAAGAAGAAACAATTCTCCTTTCTGTCATTTTTTTCCCCTTTTTTATCAATTATTTTATCTATTTACATTTCAAATGTTGCCCCCCACCTTTCCTGGTCCCAACACAAGGTTACAAATATTTCTTAAACCTTAACCCAATTTTAGCGAATCTGTCATCCAATTTCAGCAGAGGTGAGATGAAGATAAGGGGAATACGACTGTTTCTTAGCACATTTGAAGTAACAAAGACTTCCAGAAACACAACATAATATCAAATGCTGATACTTGGTGTTGGTCTGGCAATCTGCCTATAGTTTTCTTTGTATGTTTGTGTCTATGTCCTGATGTGTGGGGATGCAACATCTCTCACACACACACACACACACACACACACACACACACAAGCCAGAGTTCAACCTTAGGTCTTCTTCCTCTGGTTCCAAGCACTTTGGGTTTAAAGACGGTGTGTTTCTAACTGGCCTGGATATATTTTAGGAGAGAGTCTTTCTCACTTGCCTGGAGCTCATCAAGCAGACTAGATTAGCAGGCCAGAGAGCTCCAAAGAGTGTTCCACTGTTTCGATTATGCTTTTCTTTTTGACAAGATTTTGGGAGGTGCAAGTCTGGTCCTGATGCCTGCAAGCCAGGCAGTTTACCCATTTAGCTACCTCCATAGCTCCAATATCCAATGATTATTTTTTTATATAATAATCAACTTGGTCAGGTGTTTCTCATTATTTAAATTTCAGTCGTATACAAGTTACATTATTTAGGAGGAGATTTAAATGAAACCTCATCTTGAAATTGAACTTGGGAAGGCATTATTTTAGAGAAAAAAAAATCATGAACATTACAATCAAAATAATGAGAAAAACTGATTTATGTGTGGTAAGTTGATCAAAAGAAGGGATTTAAAATAAAATCCTGTCGCTAGAAGAGTTCAAGGCATTTGATACTCCATATAGCAAAACATGAGAATAAGTTGTCACCCTCTTCAGTGTTCTTAGCCTTGGCACTCTCAGTTTTGATGAACAGGGTGTGTGGCCACTGTCTCCATCCCGTGTTTCACCCTCCAGCTATCAACAAGAATTTTTTTAAAACTATACCTGGATTCTTAATAGAAATGCATTTTAATTTTAATAGAAACGGAATATGGCATTTCAAAGATTTGAGGGACAGTATACTCCAAATCATTAAAAACAAATGGCAGCAGTAGGCCCTAGCAGTGGACACTGCAAAATGCTACACTTTTGCCAGAAAATCTTTGTAATTGTGATGAGAAATAGAAGCTAATCATCCTAAAGTCTAGGTTCCACCAGGCAATGAGCAGAAGGCAATACTTGTGAAAAATATCAGTTTTCACCATAAATATCACATTTGAGGAATGCAATCGTAATAGACTTAGAGGCACTTAGCCATCAAAATCTCTCATTTCAAAAGGCACCACAGAAATCTGCTCCTCCCCCTTAAACAGCTCTGTTAACTGGACATCAACTCCTTGCCCCAAAGACCTTTGAATCTGCTTGCTCTTACATTATGTGAAGTGTTTTAACCTTGATCATGACAAAGTCATAGTCTACAAGTAGCCAGCACATGCCGAGACCGGGCTGCACTCCTTAGAATAAGAGGTAGAGAGCTCAGACAGCAGGGATTGCTCCTCCAGGACAAGCCTATTTCTTTCTTTACAATGGTTTTCCCATCTTCTCCACTATCTGAACCAAAAAGTTGACTCCTGTGCTCTAAGGAACTTTGAGCTATTGAGCTCTGAAATTCTCTGGCCAGAACTGCTGACACTCTGGATAAAAAAACAAAAAAACAAAACAACAACAAAAAAAAAAAACAAAAAAAACTGCCCCTTTCTTTGAACACTGACAAAGTTTCCTCATGCTGTGGCTATATGGTGTGTTCTGGGTAGTTCTAGAATCTGTTCAAACGCTGCAGCAACCAAGATCACCTGGAAAGGTTCGACTATTTGTGTGTATGATGCAGCTTGCGGGTACAAGGGTCTATATAAGTCCAATACACTGTCTACCCCTCTTCTTCACCTGACCTTTGGGGAGTCCCACCCATTGCTGGTGGATTTCATTAAAGTGTGGCAAAGAATGGGGAATAGGCTGGAAGGTACAGCACACTGGGCTAGTGGGTGTATTCAAGGTCTCAGTGTGGGGCAAGTTTCTAAAAGCCTCAGAATGTTCAAACAGGGGTCTGGGACAGTAAAAGATGGCTATCCTCAACTGCAGCCATCCTAAAACTGCTCTAGATTAAGCTGAAACAAAGGCACACGGTAGTAAAGCAACAACGTAAAATATCCAGCCCTGCTCTAGCCAGCATCTTGTATCTTGCTTGCTATCCTTTAGCCAGGACACGCCCCTCTGGACAGATCTGGGAAACTATCACCTTCCGCGAGCTTGGGGGAGGGGCAGGAATGGCTTTTGGGTTAGCTATGAGGTCCCTTTCTTCGTCTTCAGAGTAGAGACCTGAGGCAGATGGAATGAACAGCTGCAAGAGCGAGGAAAGTGAGTGAATAAAGCTGAGCAGGTATGAGGAGGGTACAGACTGCAGGCAAGGAGGTTCAGGCTAAGAATGATGGGCGGATGCGAGGGGTGTGGGTAGCTGGCCAGGGGCTGCAGAAGCCCAGAGCAGGTGCTGGCAGAGAAACAGTGGAGGAGGTGGGTAGGGGCTGGGGTTGACAACAGAGAAAGGAATCGGGAGGTGGGCAGGGGGGACAGCTAACACTGGGAGGTCACCTTTAATGTAGACATCGTCGTCGGCGCGCATGAACCACTCATACTTGTCCAGATAGTGGTCGTGCATGTACTTGATCATCATGAAGGACTTTTTCTGGGGAGGGTAGGAATCGTCGACCCCCGGCAGCGCGATGACAGGCAAAGGTGGCGGGGGCTGGCCGAGCGCAGCACTGGGAGATTGCTGACTAGAAAAGAACTCCACGCGGCCAGGGATGAAGCGCGCCCAGGTCCGCTGCGCGGCCAGCGCACGACTGCCCAGGTACTTCTGTGCGGTCATCACACCCACGTACAGGAAGTCCCCGGGTCCGGAGGTCGGGGCAGCGGCACCCCCGTCCCCGCTGCCATTGTGGCTGCTCCCTGGCCGGCCACCCTTCCGAGGGTCAGCCGCGCCCCCATCCTCCTCCTCCGGTTCCCCTTTGGCAGCCCGAGCGCCGGGAAGCGCCGTCGCACCTTCGGGCGTGTGTCCTCGCCTCCTCTGCGGCAACGGAGCCCGCTGCTGCCAGGAGCTGCTCCGAAAACTGGGACCTCCCGGCGCCGCCTCCGGCCGCTGAGGACCGGGGAGTTCGTGGCTGGCAGGGGGCGGCGACTGCTCTAGCCGCGGCCGGGACTGGGGCTGGGGGAGCAGCTGCTGCGCGTCCGCGCGGGGCCCGGTAGCCAAGCGGCCGTAGTAGGAGCAGAGACTGGAGCCGCGTCGCCTCTTCTCGCTCAGCTCGGCCACCCGGGGGGCGATGAGCCAGGACGCGGCGGTAAAGCCCAGGACCAACCCCAGCGCCACGCTCACCCACGGGCGGCGGGAGCGCACGGCCATCGTAGCGGCTCGGAACACGGAGGCAGAGTGGGCGGTTTGGGAGCTGTCGCGGGTCCCCTAGGCTGGCTGCCGCCCCAACTGGGTCTCCGCGCCCCTAGCCCGGGGCCGTGGAGCGCTGCCTGCGTGCCGACGCGGGCTGGCTCTCCGCACGCCCAGCTGCGCTGAGCTCCGGACGAGGTGGCAGCTGTGCTCCGCGCTGGGGCTCCCGCCGAGGGTCGGGAGTGAAACTTCGGCAGCGGCGGAGGCGGAGGCGGCGACGGCGGCGGCCGCGAGAGGAGCTGCAGGAGGAGGAGCGGCGGCGGCAACGCGTCCGCTTCTCGGTTGCCACCCTGTCACAGGCGCGCCTGATCCCTCCTCCTCCTGAAGCCTCCGCCCTCGCTCCCCGCCTCCCGCCCGCCCGCCCGCTGCTGGGCTCCGGACCGGCCCGAAGGAGGAGCCACCCTCGTCGTGGCCGCCAGGCGTGGGGAAGCGCGGGCCGCGGTATTTCCCCATCACCCGCTCTTGGACGCCCCCCAGCCTGCGCCTGGGTCGGCCATCCTCCTCTCCGGAAGGAAACGACGCCTGTGCAGCCACCTCCAGCTTTCAGCGCGGCTGTCTCCTGGTCTCCCCTCCTCTGGCTCCACTCTGGGTCCCGACCCGCCCCCACCCCCGCCCTCTAGACCCCGCTTCCCGGGCCCTGGCTAAGCTCCTCCCGGTGCCTCTGCCCTGCTGGGTTTTTCCAGGGAGCTCGGATCCCGAGCCCCCAGCAAGCTCCCACTGCTATGGGTGGGCTCCCCCCCCCCAGCCCCTAGCCCGGAGCGTCCTAGCCTGACCCTCTCCCACCGCTCCCCGCCCGGGGTCTCAGGAGCCACTTTAGCGGTTTTGGTTCTTAGTGGCTACACTTACTGTTGCCACTGTGCCGCGCCCTCTCTCTCCACTCACTGCCAGGAAACCAACGGTCAGCCCCAGCCTATCTGCCCCACCTGCATCTTTCTTACCTCCCTCCCCTGGTCAGAGCATCATCTACACTTGGTGTCTCCTAAGAAAAAATTGAGATTGAAAATATGCTCTTCGAAGGCTGGAGGAAAGGAAGGTGAATTGGGACTAGGGGAGGGTATTTAATCCTCCAAAGAACTTGCAAAGACTGTCCTCCACCTGTTGACTTGGGAAATATGGGATTGCCTAATCATCCCCTCCTCCACTCTTCTGGTAGTCTCCTGTATGGAAATAAGAAGCATGAATCATTTTCTGTCTGGGAAGAAGACTAAGTAGGACCTGCAAATGACTACAAAATGCGAACAAATCAGAAAGCCTCTAAGAACCAAACTGAGGAAATGCTCGTCCCAGCAAACTTCATCATAAAATAAAAATAAATTAAGAGGTGTAATTTAACAGCCTATTCTGATACACTAACAGGAGCTAGTTCCTCTCTCTGGCAAAGGGGCCCGAAATGGTTAAATTGTATTGGCCAAAATGACTTTGATGGTGTGAAGAAATTATCTGAAGGTGAGTTATATTTTGAAGGGGACATTTCAAATTTGCTCTTTGGAGGCTGTGTATCTAACCATATACAGTCTGGTGTGTCTGACATCCCAAACCTTTTACTTCTCAAATTTCCGTGTTCTGCTTTATACATCAACCTCAACGGGGATGGTATTGAATGGCATTCGGCATAATGGCTCAGTGGAGCAAGGCGCTGGCACCATCTCTGGAACAGTAAGTCTGCCTGGAATCATTGCAGGACGGTTCTTTCCACGCCAGTCACTGGCTGTACAGGAGCCCAGCTAACTAAAGGTTGCTCCTGCTTGACAGTGAACCTCCTCTCCTTTCCACATCTGAGGCTTGCCCTGAGACTCATGGGAATGATGACCATCCTATTCTTTTTAATGTCGAATTTCAACTAGGAAATAATGCTAACCAAGCAAGCAGGACTCTTCTAGTTTTCCATATGCTTTTGCCATTTTAATTTTCATGTAACTGATACCTCATAGACTTCTGCTATAAGGAATATTCTTTATCACTTTCATGGTAAACAATGACCACATAAGATTTGGGGGCACTTGAAATGTGGCTAGTGTGACTGAGGAAATGTATTTTCAGTTTTATATAATTTCAACTAGTTCTGATTTAAATTGCCCCGTGTGGTCAGCTGCTGCTACAATGAGGAGTACATTTTCAGAGTTTCCCAATGTCTTGTGGTTAGTGGTTGAGAACCACGTCTGCTTACGCATCAGCAAACTTCCCTGCAAGCTCCTCGCTGCTCTTCATTCTAACGGGTTGGTCTACAAAGCCATTAATTCTCACTAGGGCACAGATAACTCACTCAGGACTCATTTCGAATAATGGAGAAGAAAGTTAACTCCATTTATTAATTTGTTTAACAAGCACGTATAAGATATTGCATAGTGTTCAAAGCACAGAGCTTTTGAACTTGGATACTCCAGCTAGATAACTGCTGCCTCCTGACACATACTTTATTGTGCAGACACTGATGTCTAGGTGGAGTTAACACCCTACTGCACTGTACCCCACTGTTGATAAGTAATAGGCTGGAGAAACACTGTCCTCACGAGAGTATTCTAGTACCTTAATAGATCATTTTGGGAGTCATGAAGGCACAAGAAGCTTTTTGTAATAAAATGAAGGGTTTTGTTTTTTTTTTTGAAGCAGTATTCAGTGCTATCTGTGTGATTTGGGGAACCTGCTTAAAAAATCCTTTGAGCTTTCGATTTCTCTCATGCCCGTCACATTCTGTGAGAATTTGTAAGCACCCTGAATGTGTTAGTACAGCCTACAGAGCCAGGGGATGTTAGTTCTTACTCCTGATCTCCTCAAATATCACATCATTTCTATACTTCTTTTCTTTTATAAAGTGTGTGTGTGTGTGTGTGTGTGTGTGTGTGTGTGTGTGTGTGTGTGTGTGTCCGTGTCTGTATGAGTTCTCCCCTTCGGTGATGAGGGCTTCAGATGTCAATGTCAAGTCATCAGGCTTGGCAGCCGTTATCATTGAACCATCTTATCAACCATCAATTTTATGTCTCACTCCTTTATTTATTTATCAAATATTCAGTATTCATTGTGAACCTGATGCTGTTGTCAAAAAGCAGCAGTAAACAGAAAAGGCCCCTATTTTTGTGGCCCTTGTATTCTACTAAGGGAAGAGCAAATGTGCTCTGTAAGGATATATGTAAATAAATAAGCATGTTGTCCGATCAACCCATGCTTTCAAAAATTGAGATAGATAGTAACAAGATGCATAGGAATGAGGCAACTTCAAATTGTTATATTGGAGTTATTTCTGATAATTTATCAGATATAGGCAAAAATAAGGGAAGAGAGTCCCTGTCACCGAACCTCTGGGACAGGCTCGGTATACTGAAGATCACCAGAAGTTAGTGGAATTTGGAAACAGGAAGTAGCTACTGTCCAAAAGAAGAAATATGAACTCCAAATGTAAACCATGTAATCAAAATATTTAACTGTCACATTTAAAACTAAACTACCATGATTATTTTTTGTGCCCTTAAATTAACATATCCAAAATGACATTATAATATGTAATCAATAAAAAATATTAGTGAGATGTTTTACAGTCCTTTTAGTGACATTAGTTTTTCTCGGTCATTGTGGCATATAACAATTTATAGGAACAGTTTCTGCATTTAGTTCATACGGTCAGCTAGTGGCTAACAATGGACTATGTACATTTAGTGTCTTAAAAACATCTATAAAATGTCTGGATTCATTTTGAGGGACAATAAAGGTGTTATATAGAGTAATCTTATGGTTGTTATTTTTATTTTACAGAAGAAAACTTCTTATTTTTTTATAAGTCCACTCTAAACTATGAGGGGGAAATGTAGAGAGATTTGTTGTGGTTAGCATTGAAAATATTATGCCCAGCGGCTGGGTGTATATACCAGTGCTAGAGACCATGCCTAGCATGTATGAGGCTGTGAGCTCAATTTTAAGCCCTGTAAAAATTCAGTATAAATAAATACTTTTAGCAAACAAACAAACAAAAAAAAACCAATGAAAACGCCCTTTTGTTCTTCACCAACAGTATTTGCACTTCTTTCTTGTTTTTTTAAGGAGAAGCTATAAGAAATGTCCTTAAGTTTTGCATTTTAAATTACATTTTATTTATTCATGGGAGTGGCAGATCTTGTGCCCTGTCACATATGTAGGGTGGAAGGGCATGAAGCAGTAGGTTCTGGGAATTGAACTCAAGCCATTTGGCTTCAGGCACCTGTAATTTACCCACTGAGTCATTGTGCCAACCGGATAGTACTTTTATTAATCTGAATTAAGTATTAGGTTTGTTGAGATTCCTATAGTTACTTATTTGATATTTTTCCAAAGCCAGTGAAACAATTTTTCAATATTAATTTTAATCTTGAAAGTACATGACTTTTAGGATAAGTATTTTCTGGGATATGTGTGCTTGTGTGTGTGTGTGTGTGTGTGTGTGTGTGTGTGTGTGTATACATATATACACACACATATATATACATACACACACATATATGTATACAGACACACAACTACATATATTCTAAGAAGTAAGAAAAATCTCTCTGGGCAAGAGATGCTAGAGGCATATTTACGTGGAAACTGTCACTCAAGAGCAAGAGATAAATTATGTGTAGAAGAGAAAGGGGGGTTGCATAGGAAGCAGTAGAACAGCCTGTTTGCTGCAGTAAAGGAAAGAGCACTTGAATGTGTCAGGGAGGTGTGGTGTCCCTGACTGAAGGTCCCAGGACATTTGCTACTCTTCTCTGGACAAGGATGTCTTATTATGCAAACTAACAAGCCACCCGGTAGGGTCTCTGTGAAACAACATGGTGGCTAGTTTCAAGAGAGACAGTAAGAATAGAAATATCCTAAAATTGTAACCCTGAACAAAGGAAATCACAAAATTGATTCCCTGTCCTCCTTCAATATTTTAAATATTTCAGAGGTGACCAGATGTAAGTAATGTCACATATGGATTCATTCACAACTCCTTGGAGATAAAGTTCCTGAGCTATATTGTCATCTGGATTCAGGGTCTGGGTGAAATTCCTAATGGTAAGGTAGAGTTGGGTGGCAGCATCGCCCACCACTGGAGATCAAGTGTGACAAAGGTATGCCTGTTCTGAGGACGGTCCCTTGTGCGTTTGAGTACTCCTAAAGAGCTAGCACCAGCTAGTAGAAATTGTTAGGTAGAGAGTTCCTAGTTCTGATGCTGAAGGTAAATATTTAAATAAATAATTCGACACATCCTCCAGAGGCTCTAATGGGAGTTGAGGCTGGTAATGACACTTTGATTTGTGATTCTATTGAGTTATTTCAGATGTCAGCACTTTATTTCTTGAAAGGCAGAATTGATTTCATTTGTGTGAAGCAACTGTGGCATCTAGTGGTTAGTGATCATAATGGTAACACAGTTTGCTTCTAAAGGATAAATCATGTCATAGGTACTTTTCTCATGGACGGTTATTACAACCATAGATAGTAAGGTAGCTATTCTGTTGTACACTTATTCCCTCAGACATCAGAACAGGAGGAAATGATCAGTTTACATAGTGAAATAAGAAAACGTAATTACTTAGAGCACATAGCAAACTGAGCAGGTTGTGGCCTGATTTTAATCTATACTTAGGTAAACCAATGAGAAGCTGTGGTTAATTTTTTACACTGACTGGACATCTGATTTTTAGAAATAAAATAGCAGTTGCTAATTCTGCTTTTACATATGATAATGCTATCAGGACATGATTTTTTAAAAAGAATATTTATTTTCAGAGAAATACTCACGTGTTTACAGACGAGCTGGTATGATAACTTTAATTCAAACAATATTGTCTGAGGTGACTAGATCTTGAAATGTATGAAGCTTATTGACTTGGGGAGGGGGCTTAGTTTGGGGGAAGGGTGATTACCTTTGGAGATATTTAGAACTCTCCATTATAAGAAGTTTAAGGCAACTATTTCATTTGTTTACAATGAGTGCCAACTCAACATTTTTTTTTCAATAGATTTAATTGACTGAGATAACATAACCACCCTCTCAAAGAGTCACTAAAAAGGTCATTTGGCAAGAGATTGAGAATGTAATTTGTGTTGGTTTGAATTACAAAAGTCTGCCAAGGCCTCTTCTATTGAAACACTTGGTCCCTGTTGGAGGCCGTTAGGAAGTTATGAACCCTTTTGTAGGTGTCCTCCCATGCATTACTGGAGGAGGAATTTGGGGGTTTATGGTTGTACTAGTTAGGCTTTCTATCAGTTTGACACAGACTGGGATGCTCCTGGGAAAGGGGGTACCTCAACTGAGAAAGATGCCTCCCACAGATTGATCCATTAAGTATATCCGTGGAGCATTTTCTTGATTAATGATAGCTCCCTCTGGGCAGATGAGCCTGGCTTGTACGTAAAAGCAAGCACAGGAAGCCGTGGGGAGCAAGCCAGTGAGCAGCGTTCCTCCGTGGCCTCTGTTTCGGTTCCTGCCCTGCTTGCCTTTCAGTCTTGGCTTCCCTGAATGAGGATGGACTTAGGACCTGGACATGCAAGCCAAATAAACCCTTCCTCCTCTCCAGGTTGCTTTTGGTCGTGATGTTTGTCAAAGCAATAGGAATGAGGGACATTTTAACAACTCCACAGGAATAGACTGGGGCAGTAGCCTTGCCTACTTCCTGCTTTGGTATTTGCTTCCTGTTTGTGGATGGAAATGGACTCAGGCGGCTCCTGTTTCCTCGTCCTAGCTTTCTCTGCCTGTGGCCATACCTCCTTTGCCGTGATGGACTCATTTCTCTGGAGCCAGAGGTTCAAATAAACCCTCCCTTCCTCAACGTGCTTTTGATCATGATCTTTATTTTCCACAGCAACACAATGATAACTAACTTGGCAGTGTCATTAAGGAACAGGTCAAGAGACCTTATCTTCCATATTCTCTTTACCACAATGATACCTTCAGTCGTAAGAAAACTGCCTGGTTGAATTCTCACGAAGAGAGAAGCACCATTTCTGATATGAGGATTATGTTTCTAAGTAGAAATAACCTGTAATTATACAGCAAGCTGCAAAACTTTTAGAGAGGATTTAATCAGAAATATGAATTTATTCTCCAAAAAGATTTCTACCTTAAATTTCTCTCTTCACTGTTCTAAGCTATTAATAAGTTGCAGTTCAATACCTTAATCTTAGTATTTTAAAAAAACATATGTGCCACCTTCTGTAGAATCCAAAATAAATTCAAGACCACCCAGCCCCTTCCCCCTCTGAAGGGACTTTCCAAACTGTACTAGCAGGCCAAGTGCAGAGCCAGATAAGGAAGCTGGGCGACTAAACAATGCTGAGAAAAACCATAAGGGCAGGCAGAGTGAGTGACTAGGCCAAAGGTAGTCCCCCGCTATGCAAACCAACCAATGCCTGAAATGGTTAAGTGCTAAACCCATGAGAATAAGCCAGCTGGCCTTGTTTCCTAAATCTGCCCCTTACAAGGTATAAAAAGTGTGTTCTCTGTTCATTCAGGTTCTCTCCTCTTGCCTGTGTGCTTGGGGGTGTGGAGGGAAGGGCAATGCATTGGATCAAAAAAAAAAAAAAAAAAACCTCTTGCAGTTTGCAGCAATCTCAGTCTCTGCAGTCTTTGTGAGTGAGGATCTTTTGGCGGATTCCAACACTTCCTTTGTTCCATGTTTAAACCTGGCTTCTTACTCCTGCCTGCTTGTTTCACGGGGCAAAGCTGTGCTGCAGAAACACACCATTTAGGTATATCATCTAAAATTTTCTAGTAGCCACATTTTTAAAAGTAAAATTCATTTTAATGCCGGGTAGTGGTGGTGCATGCCTGTAATCCCAGCACTTAGGAGGCCTAGGGAAGCAGATTTCTGAATTTGAGGCCAGCCTGGTCTACAGAGTGAGTTCCAGGACAGATAGGGCTAAACAGAGAAATTCTGTCTCAAGCCCCCCCAAAAATTCGTCTTAATATTGCATTTTTTTTTACCCAATAATTTTGTCTCTAGGCAATAAACCTTAAAACCCCATTTTTAAGTTAAAAGAAGACTCATTTCAGAACATTTATAAAATGTGTTGTACTGCATTCTAAAATTTTCACATGAGTATATTACATAGGGACACAACAATGTGGTGTGTGTGTGTGTCTGTGTGTATGTGTATGTGTATGTGTGTGGTGTTGATTTTATGGGTATCATATTTGTTCAGTGCCATATTATTATTACAAAAATATATAAGAGGAGAGATTAGAAATTGTCCTTGTTGATCACATTCTTATTAAATTTCAGGGTGCTTTACTGGGATGCAGACAGGCTTAGGCATCACTAGGATGCAGGCAGGCTTAGGCATCACTAGGATGCAGACAGGCTTAGGCATCACTAGGATGCAGACAGGCTTAGGCATCACATCTTTAAATAGTCAAGGAGTCATGCATGCCTTAAGCTTAAAGACTGAATATTCTATCCAAGATTCTACATCTCGAGTGAGTCAGACATGGATTATAATTAATTTTATGGTGGTTGAAGACAGCATGACTCGTACTTAATTTTGTAGCAAACTAATAATGACCCACAAGTGTCCCAGTCTTGAAGGTTGAGTTGTATGTCTGTGTTAGCAGTAGGGTGACAGCTGTTCTACTAACTCTTCATGATCTTTTGTTGGCTTTGGAAAATTTCATGAAATTTGTTCACATTAACATGTAATAATTGTTAATTGTTTATTAATTAATAGATTGATCTCTAATACTTCTCAATTTTAATTTCTCAAATAATATTTCCACTCCTTGACATTTTTAAAGATTGTTGCTGTTGTTATCATTAACGTTAGTGTGTGTGTGTGTGTGTGTGTGTGTGTGTGTGTGTGTGTGTGTGTTGGTATGTGTATGTGCCCTTGGGGCCCAGAGATACTGACTCTCCCTGGAGCTGGAGTTACAGTTGCCAAACATGGAAGCTGGGAATCACACTCTTGTCTTCTGCAAATGCAGTCCACACTCTGCACTGCTGAGCCATCTATGTGACCCTTCTCATCAGTTTTTAAAAATGTAAAAAAAGTGTTCTTAAAAAGAATGCTTAAGCCAGGTGTGGTGGCGCACGCCTTTAATCCCAGCACTTGGGAGGCATAGGCAGGTAGATTTCTGAGTTCGAGGCCAGCCTGGTCTACAAAGTGAGTTCCAGGACAGCCAGGGCTATACAGAGAAACCCTGTCTCAAAAAAAAAAAAAAAAAAAAAAGAATGTTTAAGATCACTAATCTAAAGAAATTCCTTCATGTATCCTTTTCTTCTCCTGGAAGCACTGCAAAGAGTTCTCCAGGAAGAAGAATTAACAGCTAGTTAACTTAGGAAGAAGAGTTAACAGCTAGTTATCCTTGGCTTGGTAGCTCATGCTTGCAGTCTCCACAGGAAAGAAATGTGAGGCCAGTCTGGGCGACAGTGTGAGACCCTGAATTGCTCCTGGAGAAACTAAGGTTCCTTCTCTTTTATTCTTCAACTCATTAGTGAGGAAACTTAGAAACGGACTTGGGAGGGAGCTCAAGGACAATTTTATTAACATTTGAGAATAAAACAACTGGACAGAAAAAGCTATAACTCTCAGTGGCTGCTGGGGGAAATAAAAAAGGTAGAGAAGAGGAAGAGGAAAAGCCACACGTCCTGTGTGGCCTCACTGTGGAGACGCATCTCCATCTCAGAAGAGGGGGGTAGCTTCAGAGACAAAGCCGGTGCCCAGGGTAGCTTTGGCTTGTATGAGAAAGAAGAGACATGGAAGGAAAAGGACTCAGAAGGACACACCCTGTCTTCCTGCTCCCTGACAGAACCCTAAAGGGCTTACAGGGAGAACCGGCTTCTTCCAAGGAAGAGCAGTACATCATTTCATTAAAGGCATACGTATTCCTCCCATTTCCTTAGCATGCATGCTTCTAAATTAGCCGTCCTGAATGGAGGAGACCACGGTATATCTTATTCTATTTTTAAAGCTCTTCATTTGTCCCATCCCCACCCAGAGCCATGGGCA
Organism: Mus pahari; assembly: GCF_900095145.1. Lineage (NCBI taxonomy): Eukaryota > Metazoa > Chordata > Mammalia > Rodentia > Muridae > Mus > Mus pahari. The sequence continues at coordinate 53,060,111 of NC_034604.1, read as the reverse complement.
TTCCCTTCTCTGAGGTCGAAGCAGTGGCAAACATTTTTAGTGTTACTTTGAAAATGGAGCATGGGGTCCAAAGTCCCAGTGGCCTCTGGGGCCTCTAAGGTGATGCAAAATTTCTTCTTCAAGGACTGAGAGCTTGTTGTTTAAAAATTAGGCCAAGGACGTGCACCTGTAAATATTTATGGCATTGCAGACTGGCACCCAGGGCAAGAAAGAGTATTGTGACTTCTGGTCAAACACAGGAATAGAGGTCCTTATCCCCCCCTTTTTTTTTAAATTGCCCATCTTCATCACCATTAAAAAATAAATTAAAATACAGAACAAGTCAGCAATCAGGAGTTAGAATACTTTATTGCTAGCTTTGCACCCTGACATAACAGCTTCTGTCCTTGAATTGGCATTTGTTGAAGTTTTCAGTGTTGCATGTTGGGATGCTAAATTCAAAGAAAAGAATGTAAACTTCTTTAAAATGGTAATATATATATATATATATATATATATATATATATATATATATAGGATTCAAAGTTTAAGACAGGAGACTAGGGAGATGGGGTGTTGGGTAAAGTCTAGGGAAATGGGGTGATGGGTAAAGGAAAGAGGGAGGGAAGAGTTTCCAGTGAGTAAGAGAAGAGTAAGAACAAACAAGAGCCTCACAGTTATATGACGTCTCATCAGGAGTGCTTTCTGGTTTCATCTCCTGAGTAGGCACAAAGAGACTGAAAAATGACACGTGGCTGAGGCACACCCAGAAATGAGGGAGGATGTGAAGCACAGCATCCCCAACTCTGTTCTCCATTCTAGGCAGCATTTATCGCCAGCCTTCATTTCTGATGTACACCTTTACAGAAACACAGAGAGGGACAGTAGCAGTATCATCCGAATCAAGTTAAAAAGAAGTTTAGGTTTTAGTAGTAGTCGCACAGAATTGGGACTCCTGAATGTTTGGCCCTGGTAGAGTCACCAAAGTCAACTCAATGTGTATTGTCCTTAAAGCCTGGACTCAAAACCTGTTTCCTGGGGAGGCCAAATGAAGGCACAGAGTGATAGAAAAACATAATTAAAAAGAAAAAGAAAAAAATATCATCCCAAAAGAGGTAACCCAGATCTAAAAGGACCTGCATGGTATGCACTCACATATAAGTGGATGTTAGCCATAAAGTACAGGATATCCATGCTACAACCAACAGACCTAAAGAAGTCAAATAACAAGGACCCAAGGGAGGTTGGTTGAGTCTTTCTCTGAAGGGGAAACAAAATAGACATGAGAGGTGGATGGAAGGAGGGGACTGGATGGTAGAGGGATGGGAAGGGAGGCAGAAGGAGGGTGGAAGGAGGGGGAGATTGTATGTAGGAATAGCAGGGGGAAAAGAGGGGAGATCAGTAGGGAGAGACCACCATACACACTCTGGGGTCTCACTCGGGATGATATTTTCTAGTTCCACCCATTTACCTGTGAAATTCATGGAGTCCTTGATTTTTATGGCTGAGTAGTATTCCATTGTGTAGATATAACATATTTTCGATATCCATTCTTCAGTTAAGATTGTTTTTAGTTTCTGGCTATTACAAATAAAATTGCTATGAGCACAGTTGAGCAAGTTTCCTTGTGGGATGGTGGAACATCTTTTGGGTATAAGCCCAGGAGTGGTATGTTATGGATTTGGTTTAACTCTTGTATTATGTTAATTGAGTTGCCAAACTTGCAGGAGAATATGCAGGTAAGATGCTGAGGGTGCCTGCCCCCTAGTTAGTCTCAATTGGTAAACAAAGTTGCCAGTGGTCAATGGCTGGGCAGGGACAGAGTCAGGACTTTAGGATTCCTGTGACAACCTGACCATGTTTTGGGGAGGACTGTGGAAGGACTTTGAAACTTTGGGCTAGAAGATCCATTCAGTGTTAAGAGCTCTGTGAAATGTTGTTTAGAAGTTTAGAAGATAATGTTGAGAACAGTGCAGAAGATGGAGGCCTAGCTTGTGAAATTTCAGAGGGAAGATTAAAAACTCTTATCAGGGTCATTGCTATTTTGATTGTGAAGATTCTGTGGCTCTGGTTAGCTGGAGCTGAAGAATCAGCTGTGATTAACAAGATAGCAGAAGTACTAAAGCAAAAACTTTGCATTACTGGGACTATTGATGCTGGTTAGCTGGAGCTAAGAAATTAGCAGTGATTAAGAAGAGACCAGCATCATTGAGGTGAAATCTTCTTAGAAGATTTTTAGAAGTGTTTTCTTAGAGCACAGAGGCTGTGTTCCAGAGATAGCCAAGGTTGTATCTTGTGCTGTGGCTGTACTTGGTAATGTGTAAGAGTCACCCAGGCGGTACTGGTTTTGAAGGCATGAAGGGGTCATGAAGAACAGCTGAGGTTTGGCAGGCACTATGAGAGGCCATGGAAGGCCATTGGTGAAGGTTCAACCTCAGTTGCAATTGATGGCCCAGGACAGAAGGGGTCATGCAAAAAAGTTGAGGCTTGGCACCATGAAGAGAGCCTATGAGAGGCTGTTGATGAAGCCTAGTTACAGCGGAAGACAGCAGTGTTTGGAGATGCCAGTACCATGAGATGACCACCAAGAAGCAGCAGTGGAGTACAGGCAGCTGGAGCCTAGAGGACAAGCCGTGTGCTACAAAGGACAGGGCTGGAAAAGTGACCCAAGCCCTTGGAGGAGCCCGGAAGATCATGAGTTGAATCCCAGACATTAGGTGGTTGTAGTCTGATTTTGCTTTTGATTGTGACTGTGCCCTGATATATTTTTCCCTCTTGAAAGAAGAAGGCATCTAAGGTGGAGTCCACAGTTAAGAGACTTTGAATTTTTAAAAGACTTTGAATTTTAAAAGATATTGGATATTTTAAAGGGATTGAACTTTTAATATGTAAAAACTGTGGGACTTTTAAAGTTATTTAGATCTTGGGGATGAATAAGAATGTACAGGTGAGGCTTAATAGTGATGTGTTTGTGTGTCAAGTTGACAAGGGGTCAATTGTACTGGCTGGTTTTGTGTGTCAACTTAACACAGACTGGAGTTATCACAGAGAAAGGAGCTTCAGTTGGGGAAATGCCTCCATGACATCCAGCTGTAAGGCATTTTCTCAATTAGTGATCAAGGGGTGAGGTCCCCTTGTGGGTGGCACCATCCCTAGGCTGGTAGTCTTGGGTTCTATAAGAAAACAAGCTGAGCAAGCCAGGGGAAGCAAGCCAGTAAGTAACATCCCTCCATGGCCTCTTCATCAGCTCCTGCTTCCTGACCTGCTTGAGTTACTGTCCTGATTTCCTTTGCTGATGAACACCAGTGTGGAAGTGTAAGCTGAATAAACCCTTTCCTCCCCAAATTGCTTCTTGGTCATGATGTTTTGTGCAGGAACACAAACCCTAACTAAGACAGAGACCAAGAAAGGAAGAAGGATTTATAACTGCCATGCCTGGAAAGGAATAAGGTCCAGGTCCAAAAGGTACAGAAGAAAAAGCATAGCAATCATGTAAGAGCCAGGGAAGAGCAGGCCCAGGGGCACCCCCAATTCGATCTAGGGCAGCAAAGATGAAATATAGAATTTAGTAAGTAATAACTCAGGAGTATCCGAGGGGAGGTATTAGCCATGTGGAGGTTAGGGAGTGGCCCAAGCCATTGAGCTGTTTAAGGCATTCTAAAATATAAGTCTTTGTGTGTGTGTGTGTGTGTGTGTGTGTGTGTGTGTGTGTGTGTGTGTGTGTTTCATGCAGGAATGCCAGGTCAATTTGTCAATTTAAGTAGAGGTTAATTGGCAACTGCAACAGTTGTATAGCTGGGTCTTCAGATTGAACTATTCACAATCTTCTGAGAAACCCCAAAATTGATTTCCAAAGTGGTTATACAAGTTTGCACTCCCACTAGCAGTGAAGAAGTGCTCTCCTTTCTCCATGTCCTCACCAGCAAGTGCTGTTCTTTGAGTTTTCAATCTTAGCCATTCTGATGGGTGTAAGGTGGAATCTCAGAGTACTTTTGATTTGCATTTCCTTTATGATTAAGAATGTTGAACATTTCTTTATGTATTTCTTGGCCATTCAAGTTCCCTCTGTTGAGAATTCTGTTTAGTTTTGTACCCCATTTTTAATCAGGTTATTTGTATGGTCCATCTCTCGACCCGCGGGAGAAATCAGGGTCCCAGTACTCACGTAGGCAAAGAGTCCACGAGTGACAAACAGACACAAACACAAGAGAGTGCTGGATCTGAGTGTATCTTCTCAAAGTGAGCACCAGACTTGTATTACAGAAGAAAATAAGGAAGTTAGGCGATACATCAGCCAAGGTACACTGAAGTCATCCTATGCAAAGTGACACAAAACAGAGAACTGCATACATAAAGACTAGCAGGAACCAGGCAATGTATCAACCAAGACAAAGTCAGCCATATCTAAGGTGAGCTTATTCTTAGAAGCCAGGTGTGAAGTCTTTATGCCCCAGGGGCAAGGGCTTTCACACCCAAGTCATAGTTCTAATTCTAATTTATTGTTTAACCCACCACCAGCCAGCACCTCATAAATACCTAACTATGCTATTCTTCTGGGCTAGTGAAAGTATGTACTATGGAATTCTGCTCTAGCTAACCTTCTCATGAATATTGTAATACTCTAGTTCCTCCTAAACCACAGCCCAGTCTTCTTCCTAAACCATTGTAAATTCCTGTATATGGGAGTGACTCAGCTGTTATTCTAAGTGTTTTGTGAGGGACCTCCATTTACCAAAGAAGCCCACCAAACTTTCTTCTATTAAGTAATGTAGTCTGCCATACATGACTATAATAAGAATTCTAAACTGACTTGTTAACTTGCCCCGAAGTTTCTAACTCTATCTAGTATATTGTAATGCCTGATTTCTTTCACTATCTCTATTTCAGTACTGGAGGCATTTCGTCTGAATAAGTAACATTCTTACTAAATTCCAAGCCCAGGGTAGGCTCAAGGACTGCCTAGGACATTAGGACACTGGTGAATTCCAGGAAGCAATGTTCAATCTAACTAACTATTTTTCAAATCATTCCTTGGGGGTACCTATAATAAAACAATACTGAAAGAAAGCATGCAAGACCCTCTACACTATCACAAGGACAAATCTGGACCACTTCTGTGCTATGGGACACCAAAGACTCCAGGAGACCAGTTTCTGTGAAACTTTATGCTTCAGGACTGCAGCCAAGCTTTTGGACTTGTCACACAGACTCCACTGGAGTGGGTGTGGCACCCAGTTGGTGGACTATTTAAGAAGGATTATGAGGTGTGACCTTGTTTGAGAAGGTGTGTCACTGAGCATGGGCTTTGGAGGTTTTAGGGAAAGTCCCAGCCATTTTCTATACCTCTGTGTCAGTGTCTCTGTCTCTCTGTCTCTCTGATACTGTCGGTCTTTCTGTCTCTCTCTTCCTCTGTGTGTGTGTGTGTGTGTCTGTCTGTCTGTCTGTCTTTCTGTCTGTCTGTCTGTCTCATGTTTCTAGATCAGGTGTGAGCTCTCAGCTATAGCTACAACTCCATGCCTGACTGCATGCTGCCATGCTTCCCACCACGATGAACATGCACTCACCCTCTGAAATTATAAGCAACCCTCCAATTGAATGCTTCCTTTTCTAAGTTGCCTTGGTCATGATATGTCTCTACAGCAACAGAGCAGTAACTGAGACAGTGATAACTAAAGTTTAACTCCACTCTGAGACTCTGATAATAGTATAGAACATGGAATATGGATTAATCTACTGTAGGAGAAAAGAATTTGGGTGTTTATTGGCAGACTCATCAGTCATTGATTAATGGTTGCTTCCAGGAACATTCATTTCCCAACACCTTCGTTTGTACAGTTCACAGTGCATCCCAGCTGTCAGTTAAAGGGAAGACAGACAGCTGGCAACACTAAAAGGGAGGTCATGTGGTCACAGCTCTGATAAACTTCCTTCTCGCCCAGGAGTTAGAATTCACAGTCACTCCTACAGCACTAGTCACATTTCACATGACATCTCAAATACATTTCTCAAAAATTCAGATTTCTTTTAGTTGAGGAAAGGATCTTACATTAGCAACTTTCAAGGATCTATTTGTCTTGGTGTTTCCTGGATGCCTTTGCTGTGAAACTACTGTTAATATTTTGTTGAGGAACCCGTAGTGGCCATCTAACCAGGCTTGGTTTTAAGAACTCCCTTTGGCTATTTGAAAAATCTTTTTTTACAAAGGAACACTTTTTTTTTCCTCTTCTGGATATCCAGCTTCAACACTTCTACCTTAGGTATTTTAGCTTTGTTTCCTAGTCCATCACTAACTGGATCTAATGATCATTCCTTAATATTATCCAACTTCTACTCCATCAAGTCTATAGAATCAGTATTGTTGTCTGAGGCTCTTCAACATTTGTACTAGATTCTGTCTACATCTATTGTTTTAAAGAAACTATGTTTTGTCTAAAAAGGAAAAGAGGGAAACTGTGCCTTTTTCCTTCTGAGATCCCCACAACAATAGAACACACGGTCCTCTTCAGTGTGCTCTCATTTACCACAGTTCTCTAGACACTTACTGTGCCCTCTGAAATGGTAAATTGACAGGAGACTCTAGAGAATGGCAAGACCAGGTTCATATTTTTCTCTTTTAGGTATAATTTACTTGATAAGTTGTACTGTGTTCTCTTAGGAGTAAGAGAGTAGTGCATGTCTGTCCTTAACTGGTGTCACCAATGGACACTAGATTCCTTGACTAATCTACTGATTGTCTTATTAAAAACTCCAAGTAGACATATTGTAAATGTTCTTCCTGTGATATCTGAAACACTTCTGTAAAGAAAAACTTACAGTGGTGGGAGCAGATGAGCCCAATCCTGCTGTGACTTATGTGCCAGGGCAAGTTGGTACCCATGGGGACTTCCAGTCTCTAAGGAGAGGGGAATGAAGTAATGAATGGGGGAGGGGGATTGTGAGGGTGGGACTGGGCAAAGGGGGTTCTGCAATCAAGATGAAAAGTGAATGAATAAAGTACTTAATGAAAAAGGAGAAGAAAACCTAAGAAAGGAAGAGCTTACTGTACATCTACCTTTTCAGACCATCTGTACAAGGGGTGGAATTTTGCTCTCTCACCTTTAATTTTAATACTTGAGAGAGTTTAAAAGTCAAGGCTAGACAGTTTACAGATTTAAAATGAGCTTTCCCACATGCCAGCAAGATTCTGCTGAAGGGACCCTGATATAGCGGCCTCTTGTGAGGCTATGCCAGTGCCTGGCAAACAC
>NC_034604.1:53050723-53052553 GCF_900095145.1 Mus pahari | reverse complement strand
ATAGGGAACTTTCGGGATAGCATTTGTAATGTAAATAAAGAAAATAATAATAAAACAAATTTTTTAAAAATAAAAAAACAAGAGCTTTCCCCACTTGGTTCCCCCAAATGCTTTACACTTTAATAGTTTTGCCTTTTAATATACACCTAAGGCCCCTGATTTTACCTCCTGGCTTAAAATCAAGCAAGCAAGCAAACAAACAAACAAACAAACAAAACCTTAAAGTATTTAATATTTAGCTCTTGCAGATGAAATTCAGCAACCCCCAAATGACAGTTGTGATTTTCAAACTGTTTCCAGTAGCAGAATTTACTAAAGAGAGGAGGAAAGATCCAATTCTAAGCTTTGACTTAAAAGAAGTGAATGAATAATTACTCAAGTGACCTTATTTTGTTTTAACAATTGTTCACTAGAAAAGTATGACACAGAGAAGAAGAGCTGCCTTGATGAGTGTGATAGACTACGGAAGGACAGTCTTGACATTGGGGATGGTAGATGACAATTACAGTATTTGAAGGGAAAAAAATCAGCCTACAATTTACTCTGTGGATTTTCTCTTTTTGTTGTTGTTTGAGTGGTTTAAAAATAAAATCCTGCTTCAAGCAGATAAGTGATTAGGAATAGCAGCATTTTTTTTTTTAAACAGCTCACCTTGCAATCTTAGGACGTTTTGAAATTAAACTGATTCAAATACTTATGAAGAGAAATAGAAAATTTTGATTCTGCGCGCAATGTCAGAAACAGCACTCATCATCAAAATGCAGCAATCAGGCTTGAAGCACCAACAATTTGGAGTGAGAGATAAAGCTGGGCATATTCTAGCATCCCTGGAGTGTGCTGGGGATGGAGCCACTGGTAAGTGGCTCCGAGGTGCAGTACCCAGTGATGGGTTTGCTCCTGCAGCCTTGTGCTGGTGGACAAAGAGCTCGAGTTGTAAATAGAGAGATGAAAAACAACCTTCTTATTTGAAGTTTCTAACTTCAAAGGTTTAGATATGTGCACAAGTACAACAGTTGAAGCTTATTGAAACTGTAGTTGGATTAAAGATAGTGTAATTGCACCTGCATTTTATAGGAGATTAGGGTAGATTTGTAAATAAACTGAAAATTAAGTCCAGTAAAATTTACCCTTGAAAACTTTTCATTTGTTTATAAAGATGATCCATGGTCCTGGATGTGCACCCCTATGTAGTTTGATTTATGCCACTGAAACTTGAGGACTCACAGCTCAGCCAGGATAAAAGCACACATTCTGGTGCGTAGACACCCTGCCCTTAGGAGAACCCACCATGTACTTGCATAACTAAGGTGCCAGTGGAAATACTAAAATGTTTGCTGCATTTAGGCTTTAACGTCTGTTGAAATAGGACATATTTGCAAGTTATCCAATCACTTAAGTGAATACAGCAAGACAAACATCCTCAGCATTGAGAAGATCTGGGACAGAAAGTGCTTGATCCAAAGGACCTATGTGAGAATACTAGAATATAACCCAAATGTGCATGTGCACACCAACCATTTTATATAAAGATCTAACATTCGCACTTGCACTTTGATGCCAGGGAATCATTTTTCTCCAGTATTGTTTATTCAGTAAAGATTCCCAAAGCACCATCTATGTGTTAGGTGCTAAGAATTCTTATCTAGGTAAAGCAGACCGAAGTCCCATGACTTTATTCCATAGGACTCACACTAGTTGAAAATGACCATCAACATGAGTGTGGTTTGTCCTGGAAACACCAGGGGAGTTAAGAGGCTGAAGGAAGAGAAAGAGGAATGTAATGTGGCAATGTCAACACATACACACACACACACACACACACACACACAC
>NC_034604.1:53047566-53050605 GCF_900095145.1 Mus pahari | reverse complement strand
GAGAGAGAGAGAGAGAGAGAGAGAGAGAGAGAGAGAGAGAGATTGCAGGCCTGGAGTAAAAGAGGCCTTGAAGTCACTCATTCTTGAAGAACAATGGAGTTACACAAACCATTTTGTATAAAGTTCTAACACAGCACTTTGATGTTAGGGATCACTTCTTTCTTCTGTAAGAGTTAAGCTTGAAGTTAGAGACAAACAGACAGGCAGACAGACAGGCAGAGGCAGAGGCATGTTGCACATGCACATGCACACGCACACATGCACACACACACACAATATCCCTTCAGGAGAAAACCTTCAGGTCTGCTAGCTGCTTTCCTGAGTAACAATGCTACTTGAGAAATGGCAATGCAATCCCATGTTTCTAGAACCCGGAGACCCTCTGATGGACCCATAGATCACAGGCTTGTCTCAGGATTTCAAAAGATCCACAATGTTCAGTCCTCAGTCTGTGGGAGTCCAATCCCAGCTAGTGATGCGCTTTAGTTGGCTCTCTAGTTGTTTTTAAATATTTATTCTGCTTTTCTTGGTAATGAGGTCTCCTCCTTCCTTATCTAGCTGCTGCTTAACGATGCTCCTGGCATCTATATTGGGCAGCATCATCACATCACTGCAGCTGAGACGCATTTGATGAGTACCACTGCATTTGATGAGTACCACTCCAAGAGGCTAAAGTTGACATGATTTCCTTATCATTGAGATTTTACTTTGGAGGCACTTCTATTGAAACTGCCCTGATTCAAGCTGCAGCTCTTGATTATGCAGTGCAACATGAAAGCTTTTTATATTTTTTTTTCTTTTTTTTTTTTTTGAGGCAGTGATTTATCTTTATCTTGACTATTTCTCCATCCTCTCATTTCAAGCTGAGGGTCAACCTATTTGTTTCTCTTGATCTCAGACATTTTACAGAACTGGAAGTAAAATCCTCTTGAGGAAAGCTGTCATCCTTAGCTTTTTGTAAAATATTGGCTCATGAGTAAGATCCTTTGGGCTCATTCCAGCCAGGTAAGGAAATGGATTTAAGATCATTTATCATATATATAAGTGGGGCCAAGGTTTGTGGGTCCCAAGACCATTGGCTACTGGAGTCGTTCCAACAGAATGTGCTGAACGTGCTAGGAAGTATGCATGCTACTCTCCGTGTTATCAACAGAGACTCGAGGCACAGGGGGCAGAGGTCTGAGAGCCTCTGAGCTGGGAAATAGTTTTATAAACAGCTACCGCAGACAGCATAACTTCAGGCACTGGAGGCACATGCTGAGAACTGAGACAGTTCTAATGGAAAGGTGCATCCAAGAAAAGCCATGAGTCTCATTTCTTACCTTTTCCTGCAGCTAGAGGCCAGGAGGTGGAATGAAATAAAATAGATAGGGCTGAGTGGCATTCCAATGATCCCAGTACTCCAGAGGCTGAGGCAGGAGGACAGTGAGTTCCAGACAGGGAGGTAGACAGTGAGTCTGTACATGAATAAAACAAAAAGAAAGACTGGAGGAAAAATAGAGAGAGAAAAAAACATGGTGCATACATATTGATGTGTATCCTTTTATTTAATAAACATTTACCCCATTTTCAGGTAGTAATAACCTAGCTAAAAATAAGTTCCTTTCTCAGTACTTTTTACATAAAATGCTAATAAATTATGCTGTAAATCAAGGGATTTTTTTAAAAAAAAAACTGAACTTACCTAATTCTAATTTCATATTCTTCAACCAAAGAATGTGAATAAAACTGACATTCATCCAACATAGATTTTTCTGCCCCTTGAAAGGTATAAACCTTTGTAAACTGCAAGTTAGAGTTAGTATGATAAGATACTAAAGTATTGTCTAAAAGGTGAATGATGGCCAAATGCTATAAGTACTAAATCAGACCAAAGTCTAATTTCATCTATTTAATCCTTAAAAGTTAATACTTGGTTAGACTGTCACAAATTTGGATCTGGGCATGTGACTTTTTACATTATTCCTGTAATGCCAGAGCAACGTGATACAAAGCTAATCTGTAAAAGGTCTTATGATTTACATATGATGTGGGTTTAAGGAATGTGCCTCTATCTTTGTTCCTGATGGCTGAAATGACAAAGACAGCTTTGTCCTCATGGTGTTTCCTGAAGTTGCTACTTCGTGATGTCGGCACATATGAATGGACACTGGGGGCATTCACTGCTCCTTTATAATCTTAGATTTCGCATGGCTAGCATCCTTTTTCAGAAATCACCTGACCTTCTGCAGTGTTCCTGTTCAGTCTCTCTGACGTAGATGGAGCTAACTATCTTTAGTCACAGCCAAGCTCTGGCCACTATTCAGCCTCAGTCATGTGACCCAATCAAGGATACCATGACCCTCCTAGGGGTGATTACTGGAAGAACCTCACTCTCCTTTCTCCATGAACACTGACCGCAAAGACTTCCAGAGCCTCAGCTTCAGGGAGTCACTTCAGTCTAACTCTCAAGAGTCAGCAACTCTGGGAGTTAGAAAATGGAGCCATACCGGGGATAAAAGCTAGATTTAGACTTTCCCCAAACCCATCAGTGTTTGGAAACCTGCTTGTGTGTGATGTGAGGCAGTGTGTGCTGTCTTTCGCACACTAGACCAATGTTAGACTTGTGTCCTTCATTACAAGTAGGATCTTCACTAAAACATAAGATAGGTAAGTGTGCTTTAAAGTAACCAGACCACAGCGATTCCCCTTGCTAGCTCTGTGAGCTTGAATTTGCTCTTTTAATACCTCGAACCTCCATTTGCTTCTCTCCGTGGCATAATATGCATGACAATCTCCTTTATTAGAGATTATTATGAACAGAAACTGTATATATGTATGTGAGTAAAAGAGAGGGAGATGAAGAGGGGAAGAGAGAAGGGGGAGAGAGAGGGAGAGAGAGAGAGAGAGAGAGAGAGAGAGAGAGAGAGAGAGAGAGAGAGCAAGCTAACTGGCTATGTCTGACCCATGGTAAATACTGAAGTTGCTATGCTTATACACTAAGCAATACACACACACACACACACACACACACACACACACACACACACACACACAAAA
>NC_034604.1:53016726-53046586 GCF_900095145.1 Mus pahari | reverse complement strand
TGCAAACTTTATATGCCCCATACAGGGGAACACCAGGGCCAAGAAGTGGGAGTGAGTAGGTACGGGAGCAGGGCAGGTAGAGGGTATAGTGGACTTTTGGGATAGCATTTGAAATGTAAATGAAGAAAATATCTAATAAAATAATAATAATAAAGAGGAAATAAAAAATAGGAAAAAGTCACCAATAAGTAATGAATAGAATTTTTTAAATTACTGGTAAACTCAGTATTTTTTTTGCAAGTTTTGGTGTTTTTTAATTTTTAATTTCTTAAAATTTTTTTCTTTAAACTGACTGACACTAAGTATGGTTTCAGATGGAAAGACAAAAGAAATTTCATGGCAGAGCATATGCTGCACTATTGTTTAATACATGAGTGTAAACACAGAAAGGGACTGAGTGTTATTTGAACACCACTATTACTGATCATGTCTTGCCTTGTAGTGTCAACAAAACAAATTACTTAAACATATTTAAACAATATAATTCCCATGCTTAACTACGTGAGAATTTTATTTCTATAATGCAAGGCTTAAGGCTCAGTTGATTCATAATTATGTGCATAAACCCACTACTTTATCAAGCTTTCCTGTCACTGGATAACAACTGTAGTATCACTACACACACACACACACACACACACACACACACGCACACACGTGCATGTATATGTGCATGTGTGAGTGTGCACAGATAACTAAAGAATACAGAGATCTTTCATTTTGTGTTGTTCTTCTAAACTCTATATGAAAGGCATTCAAATCAGAGGGGAATTTTAGCAATGGAACATTTTCTTTTGCTTTAAGCAGAATATTTCATTTTTTAATTATTTTTTAATCTTTTATTACACTCCAGTCGTTATCTGCCTCCCGTTCCACCCTCTGCCAGTTCCTCATCCTGCCCCACCTCCCCCATCTATTCCCCATTTTAAAACCTTTAAACTTCAAAACTCTTCTGTTGCATTGATATTCTCATTAAAAGTGTAGCACACAAAGTTTCCTTTCCCATTTGTTTTCCTGCATAAAGAGGTATCAGAGTCTCAGGGGACCATAGCTCTCAGCATGGAGCAAGGGCTACCTTGGTTAGGGAGGTCTTCTTTATCAGTGTCTGTTGTGGGACACCAGGAAAGGTACCTTGATCCTTTGCACTTAATTCTGTACAGTGCTTTACCCACCTCAGGGTAATGAGAAGAAGCCAGCCCATCTGGACTCCCAAGAACCCAGCTAGAGAGCAAGGCACAAGATGTTCTGTTTCCTCTTTCATTTCAACATGGATCCATGCGTCAGTGTGATGACCACAGCACCAGCAGAAGGAAGTCAGGGTTGTGATGCTGACCATGCTGCCACCATGGTCGCTGTCACCATCTTCCTCTATCTAAGGTCAAGAAGGTCAGGCTTCTGCATCACTCCTTTCTCTCTGACCCTGGCCACCTTTACATCATTCTCATGCAGAACCTGCAATATTAACATCCTTATGATGTGGTCCACAAGTTCTGGCCCATGATAACTCAGTGAAATCTTCTCTAGTATTTACATTCTGACTATGGGGCATTAAATATCAGCTCCCTTTTCTCTTAGCCTTTTTTTCCAGTAACAGAAAAAAAAAAAAAAAAAAAAAAAAACTTGCCCTAAGGAAAAACACATAGAGAAATGGCGAATAACAACTAATCACACAAATGGAATTTTAAAAAGGAAGCATACAAAATAATCTCAAAATCTGTGCTCATGTTTTCATGTTTTAGTACATGCCAGTCCATCATTTATGCAGAGGTGAAAGGTCAGACGGGCTCTGTTATGATTAATGGAGCATGGAGTTAAATGTATCTCTCCATCCTGAAGGCTCATGGAGGAGTGTGAAGCATCATATAAATTGTACCATAAGTTTAACCATATGAAAGTAGGAAGGAAGATCTGAATCGATAATATTCAGCTATGCAGGAAAGTTTGAAATTATATTTGCTTGTATTCTGGACAACATTAGGAAAAATACTGAATTATAGCAGTCATAAGACAGGTTTTAAAATGTTATATCCAGCATAGCCAGCAATGAAGTTCACAAGTAAACCATGGGATAAATATTTTTTTAATTATAAACAAGTCTAAGTAAGGCATGCAAATGGGGTATGTTCTTCCCAGAAAAACAGACAAATCAGGGAAATCAATGACTGCTTTTCTAGTACTTGCAAGCTAGAAATAATATTGAGCTTCTCCCTGTACTATCCCTTCATTGTCTTTGCTGTTTTATAAATAATTTGTGTGTATATTTTTTTAAGTAACCCTATACTCTAATGAAACTGACCAATGGTAAAATTGATTCACTCAGCACATATATGGAACTGTTTTCCAGATATGGGGAGAGTGTGGAGGGATGTAGTATCTTGTTATTGGAGGGGAGGGGGGGATTGAACTGTCTTCACTAGGTGAAAGATAGTTGTGGTGTGTTGTTGGGAAAAGAGGAATTTCAAAATTTTGCATAAAGTCTTTGATAGAGGTTACATCTGAAAATGTAAGTTTCCTAGTTCAGCTCACTCACTCTGCATTGCTATAGCAAATTATTTGAAGTGGAGTATTTTATAAGAAAAAAAAAAAGTTTTTTTAACCCACAGATCTGGAGGTCCAAGAGGATGGCACTATCTTGGTAAAAGTCAGCTTCTTTGTTGACAGCATGACAGAGAAACAGAAGCTAATAGCCCACTCGCAGAAGACCCAGATATGAGGGGTGGCTTTGTTTTATAACAACCTGTTTTTGTAAGAGCTAACTCACTCCGAGAGACCAACACTAATCATATCCCAGGTTGTTGCCTTTGCAGTCAAAGTCCAGGACTAAAGCTTTGAAAGTTCTGCAATCTCAAGAACGTCTTAATGGAGACCAAGGGTCCCATACGTGACCCTGTAGGACTAAGCAACAGGACCCTAATGCCTATCTTACCATATTTTGCCTGGGACACTGGGACTGAAATTCTTGCTGCTTAAGAATTGCTTCTTTTTCAGTAAGCTTTAATTGGACACGAGAGCAAGTCACAGGATACAGGAGAAAGGGTTGGCACATCCTGCTGCCTGTACTGACTTCTTGTCCAGCAAGGAGGCTGGAGCATTTCCCATACCAGTGTTTGAGTCAGTCTTTGTCCATAATTTTATTATTTTTCCATCACTTTATGTTTTCCCCATCAGACTTACTTTTTGTTCCATGCTTCTGGCACTAGCCTAGCAGTGTCTTGCTCTGACATTGGGAAATAGACTCCATGAAGTCCCTCTTTGAGCTTCTAATTTAAAATTCCCTTTGTCTTCCAAACCCGAAGGTGTCAGCCGTTTCCCTTAGTTAACATCTTCTGATATGTTAGTGCTCACTTGGGTTGGTCAGTTAAAAATACTTCTGGAAAATTCTTTCTTTGGAAATATGAATATTCTCTTTTAGAGCACTGAACTGATGAAAATAATAATATTTTCTCCTTGTTTGTAGGTTGAAAGTACTTGCTCTAGGTGTCAAGTATGGGGTTCTATGTAGCAAATAGATACTCCAGATTTTTCTAAATCCTTATAACGTTAATTACTTTGCCTCAAAACAAAGAAAAGGTAGCATATCATTGGTAGAGAGGTAATTAGGAAAAAAAAATATATAAGGCACAAAAAATAAGTAATTCTACCAAGATCAAGATCACATGGCCATTAAATAAAAGAAATAGATTTTCAGAGTTGAAATCTGTCAGAATATTGTTTTTTAGCTGGAACTAGTGATACCAGTAATAGTTATTTAAAGTCCTAGAGATCAAGATTCCATGTGAAAAATGAGAACTGATCCGGGCATTCCAAACAGCACAGTGTTTACTTTAGGTGCCTAGGTTTTGTTTTTGTTTTTGTTTTTGTTTTTTTTTTTACAAGCCCATTGGAAGAGATGGAAGGACAAACACATCCCCAAACTTTGACTTAGAAGTTGCTCCCAACACTATCAACCAGCATTCAGGCAAAGACTAACAACATTCATAATTCTAGAAATATTGCAGTGACATGTCACAGTCATTGTCAAAACCCTCTCAGAGAAGAGGTGAGCTAAACAGTACTCCCACCAAGATGCCCCAAATCCTAATCCCAGGGACACTGTCAGTGTCCTTTACATAGAAATAGGAAATCCGCATTTAAGAATAAATTAAGGCTAATGATCTGGGTCATTTATCCTAGATTCTTGGGTGAGCCAAATATAATCAAATTGTCCTCTTAAGAAGGGAGATGACAGGGTCAGCTTTAAATAGGAGCTGAGAAGAAGTTGCATTGCTGCTTTTAAGCTGGATGGGGCTGAGTGGTAGATAATGATCCTCAGCCTGACAGGACATAGAACGACCCATCCATACATGCCTCCACGACTGTGCATCACCAGGGATGGGCTATCTAGATTAAGTTAGCCTTTGAGCACACAGAACATAGAATGACCCATCCATACATGCCTCCACGACTGTGCATCACCAGGGATGGGCTATCTAGATTAAGTAAGCCTTTGAGCACACATGAGTAGTGTTTTCTTAGTAGGTTAATAGAAGCAGGGAGGAGCACCCTATTGTGGATAGTGCCTTCCTGAAGTGAGATGGATATAAAGACATCCTTTACCTTCGTCTCTTGCTGCTGATCCTGATGATACCATCCTTCATTGACATCCGAACCCAGCTTTGATGGACTTCCAACACAGACCGAAGACCTTGGCTTTCCAAGAATGTTCTTCTGCACCTGATTGGGAGTGCTGAAGACACACAGAGTGCAATGAACTAAGCAGTCACCTGACCCTCAGTTTTGCCATATGAGGCAGGCAATTGTTAGAGAATCCACCCCACAGCTTGTAAGCAAACCTAATAAATCCCCCTTTATTATACCCAATACATTTATTCTATTCCTCTAGAGCAGTGGTTCTCAGTCCATGGATCACAACCCCTTTGGGAATCACATGTCAAATATCCTAAATATTAGATACATTACAGTTCATTAAGAGTAACAAAATTACACTTATGAGGTAACAACGAAATAATTTTATGGTTGAGGGTCACCACACGAACTGTTTGAAAGGGCCACAGAACTAGGAAGATTTAGAAACCCTGCTATAGAGAACCTTAGCATGAACCTATCACAAACCATTCATGAACAGATTATAAATGCTAGACAAGTCCAAAACCATGAAAATAGAGATGGCTCCCTAGAGTTTGTGAAAGGAATCAAGCCTTGGGCTTTATGACTTCTAGTCTTTTGGGATCCTAAAAGAAGAAATATGAATTGTTTAATCACTAAGTCTATGGTAACTTGTTTCAGTAGCAACAGGAAACAAAGTTCACATTTCCAGAAATTAGCTTTACTGAAAAAGAATGGTAAAATTAAGTTAGATACAAACAGCTGAGGAATATGTCTTGGATGGCTAAGGTTATGCTCCTGCGTTTCTGATCCAGTAATTTAAGAATACATCCTTACAAGAATCTCAACCCCTAAGGAAATAGGAACTCCACAAGATGATCAGTAGAATCAATTAACCTGGACTCTTGGGGGCTCCCAGGGACTTACTCACCAACCAAAGAACATACATGGGCTGGACCTAGACCTCTCTGCACATAAGTAACAGATGTGCAGCTTGGTCTTCATGTGGGTCCCAAACAATTGAAATGGGGGATATCCCAAAAGCTGTTACCTGTCTGTGAGATATGTTCTTCTAGCTGGACTGCCTCGTTTAGCCTCAGCAGGAGAAGATGTGCCTAGCCTCACAGAGACTTAAAGTGCCAGGGTAGGGGGATACCCAGGAGAGCCACTCAGAGGAGAAGGGAGGGGGGGTAGGAGGAAGAATTGTGTGTGTGTGTGTGTGTGTGAGAGAGAGAGAGAGAGAGAGTGACCAGGAGAGGGGCATTGGGAAGCGAATAAATAAAAACTAAATTAAAGAAAAAAAGAATACATCCTCACATATCTACTTCAGAGATGGATGTTACTGGGTCTTTAAACAAAGCTAATATAGTACATCTTAACAGACAGAGGAGGTTATCTCTGCTGACCAAGAAGGTTCTGAAAGATACATGGTTTCTAGGTTCTCAAATCCATTGCAGCACAATCTAAATCCAACACCCCAATTTTCAAATCACCACTACTCCTTGATAGATTTTAATGCTCTCACCAAAAAGCCCCAAAGAACCGGGTTAACTCTGAGGTTCCCAGAGAAGACTGATACCTAGTACTATCCTGGCACCTTTGGTGCCACCAGACCTACATCTCCAGTGTCCCCAAACATGCTGTCTCTTGCCTTCCCGGTGACTGTTACTCAAGTGTGTCCCCCCTCTTTCTTTTTAATGAGGAACGTCACCTACCTTTATGATGTAGTTCACATTTAATATCCTCCGGAGGCTGTATCTTATCTAACTGCTGTGAGGCACAGCCTCCCGCAGCCTAGGACTCGGTGAATCAGCTTCGCCACAGACAGACAGCTAGGAACAACAGAAGCCCAGTGTGTGTGGAGATGCAGCACACAGCAGTGCCATGATTTGTAGTAAGTACTTCTTCTGTGATACATAGGTAAGGGGCCTGGACAATGATGGACTCCAGAAGCCACAGTAATTGTTGAACTAAAGTGGTACAAGTTCTTAACGGGATATGGACACTGGTCTGGCTTTACCAGACAGTTCCTTGTATCCCAGAATACCGCATATTGATCTTGAGAACTGCATTAAAGTTGAGGGAAGCTGGGTCTGCCAAGGCAAGGCAGGGACTGGCTTCTTGCCTGCTTCTTTTCTCTCTCCTGTGATCTTTACTGTATTTAGGCTTCGAAACCATGACACTTAATACCCATTCAATGATTCTAATGTTTGAGTGGCCAGAAGCTTGCTGCTTCTCACAATACCTTCTAGATAAACTTAATTATTCAGTTGTGTTTCCCAAAGCGTGGCTATGGCTAGAAGCGCAATGCCTTACAGCTGAGTGAATAAAAATAACACAATAGGTGAACCTTAGCGGTTTTGTCAATACTTAAATGAAAGAAACATTTGCAGAGTTTGAGCAGTGGTTGGAAACTAGCTCACCAGGGAATTTTGATTTTGTTTTTACAAAGTATATTGCTTTATAAGAAGCTTTAAGTCTCTTTCATTTATGAAAAGCATCAGTGAGTGATTAAGGATTTGCTGACAATTACAGGTGAGATCAGAGAAAGTTAAACAACTAACAAACAATGGGTTA
Organism: Mus pahari; assembly: GCF_900095145.1. NCBI lineage: Eukaryota > Metazoa > Chordata > Mammalia > Rodentia > Muridae > Mus > Mus pahari. Next base: position 53,039,404 of record NC_034604.1, on the reverse strand, counting down.
AACTCTCTTTGGATATTCTTGGTGTTATGCATAATCATTGTCTTGACCTTTCTGTGGAACACAGCCTTCCCCTCCTTCATACCCAGCTCTGATATTTTATTTTGAAGAATTGCTTTCTCTTTCACAAGAATAAATAGCTCCATCAAAACACCTTATGTCACAAACTCTACTTTCCCTTACATTTAAATTGTTAAAATAGTGCCAGCAAAATAAAAGCACATTGATATTCAAAGCTGCCTTAAGTGCTTTTATCTAAATTTGGGAGGGTTATGATGATATGTCGCCTCAAGTGCACTCATAATATAATTCTATTTTCCCTTTATCGTTATATATTAGATGCTTTTGTAAATTATTTATTTATTTATTCACTTTACATCCCAATATTGGCCCTGCATTAATTGCTTTTTGAGACAATTTTTCTTTGTCTTACTTTTTCTTAATTCTATAATATTCACAATCATTACTCATTAACTCTTTCCAAACCCCAACTACCTTCCCACCATGGGATGAAATGAATGCATTTCCACTAAATGAATTTATATTTTTCCGATACTCCAGTAACTGGATTCAGTCAGAGAAGATGCAAGAGATTGGAGGCCCCAGAGAGTCTAGACATCTGGTTGGGGGAGAGGAGCATCCTCGTGGAGTCAGGGGTGGGGAAGAGCTATGGGGTTGGGAATAAAATCTGGAGTGTAAATAAATAAATAAAAGACAAAGAAAAAGAATTTGCATTAAAACATTATTTAGGAACTGTTCCATTCGGAGTAAAAAATAATTTTTGTTTCATTCCATGTGGTAAGTTTTCTGGCATCTGCTGAGTCTTCTTCATACTTCCTCCACTCCATTACCTTTGTGTTGCAGCAGCTCTGGTGCCTGCTGGTTCCTATTTCCTCCTCCTGTTAATGACAAACAGCCATAGCTGGTGAAACACTGGGTAAGCACACAGCATACAACAGGCTATGCATTCACCCTGATCTTTAGCACAACAATGGCAAGGTCAAAGTGAAAACTGGGTGAGTTGTGCCAAAATATAGACAGACATCAAGTGTATTGTGAGTGCATGTGTGTGTGCGTGTCTGTGTGTGTGTGTGTGTGTGTGTGTGTAAAATGACAAAGAAAAGCAAGCATCTGATATAATAGAAACAATATAGAACCCACATGGTTTATGTATGTGTAACCCTTAAACGGCATTTAGACCAATAATTATGGTAACATAAAGCTCCCCAAAATTGTGCGCTATATTTTTATTATACTGTGACTTAATAAGAATTTCACTTAATAAGATTGCTACATACAGCTTCTGGAAATTTTTAGTAAATGATGTACTTATTGCATTTCTCAAAAAATATGAATACATGTCATTATCTAGTATTTTGAGAATTACAAAAATCAATTATTTCCTGGAGTTTAGTACAAAAATCACAATCACCAAGAACCATGGCTTTGCCTTCCTTTAAAAAGACAGAGTCAAGAGAGTAATCCATTTCTTTTAAATTTTCCAGCTTAATAGAATATCATTTATGCTTTTAAAAGTCTTTCCTTATAATATTCTGTTTTTCCTAGGTATATATTAATTCCTGAAAAGTACAGTATCATTTTTATTAGCTACATTAATTTAAAAATTAATAAAATGATATGGAATGCTAAAGCCTAAGAAAAGAAGTTAGCTTTTAGTGAAATAAAATTTTCTAACAATGCCTAGCAAAAGAACAAAAGGATTGGGAAAAAATAAATAAGGATCAATCCAGCATATATGATTAAAAAGGAAGTTTCTATAGCAATGCACATTTTAAAATACAGAGAGAATCAAGGCAAATGTTACCACCACTCCCAGTTGTCATTGCCCTACCCTCACTGCTTCACTCATGTATATGTGCTTCTGTTTCCTGGGGATGCTGTTCTTCAGATACTGTAGGGCACTAAGGCCACCTTGAGTCCCATTAGGCAGATTTTAGTGTGGAGCTTATAAAACCAAAATGGAGATTCAGGGTAGTAAAGGTAAATTTTCAATACTAAAGTAGACCACCCAAATTAGAATATCTCCAAACAATGCCACCCAAGTCTTACTTGTCCTCTTCTCTTTTTTTTTTTTTTATTTTTTCCTGGCATCAGAGGTGACTTATGATCTCCTCCTTCCCTCTTGCAGTGCTTCTTGGGTGATTGCCCTCTCTCTCTTATATTTAGCTATGTCCATTACACACAAAATGACTTCACTGCCAACCTTTTCTTCATTATGGAAATGCCAGAGCAAAACTTTTCCAAGTTTTCTGCATCATTAAATTACCTATTTGGTCTTCCAGAGGAAAGGGCGTTGAGTTAAAGTTAATCTTGGAGAACATGAGCCGGTAAGGCACCAGTTAACCTCGAACAGACATTATGTCTGCACTGTCTTGCAAAGAAGCATTGTAGCTTAGCCAACATGAACAATAGATACTTTGGTAAACCTTCTTCTGCCCGCTCACAAAGGCTCCAGGTCTCAGGGTCTACCCTTCTAGGCACTACTTGGACTCTGAACCTAGTCTATTTGACATAGATTAAAGAGAGGATTAAGATTCCTTTTTCCCTAGGGGTGATTCTTTTCCTTCTGGCTTTATCAGTGAATAAAATAATATGACTACATTCACCATGTGGGTTGTGCTTACTCAAGCTTGAGCAGTAATTCATGGGAAAGCAATGCCCATGTTGTCAGATGTCTAGATATGCAACACCCTGACTCAATGCGCTCCTTTAGTAATGATTTTTCTCTGGTGGGATTCTCAGTCTACATTACAAACTTAAATCCTTCCTTAGCCCACCTTGCAGATACAAACTAGTCATATAAGCTGGCAAACCTAGTCTTTCCTTGTCTCTGATTTACTCTGTTCCTCATTTATATGTCTTCATTTTCCCGTTACACCACCATTACTAGAGAATAGATTTTCTCATATTTAGGGCATCCTGAACAGTTTTGGGGGTATAATTTGATACACACAATTTTGTATACACCCCTTTTAGATCTTTTAACCTGGCCAACGTCTCTGGTTACCTAGGCTATTTACATCTTGGGGAGCTGAGAGATCATGATCCTTCTAGTGTCTCACTCAATGCTTTGTGCTCGTGTCACATAGTAAGGGAATGAACCTTTTGATTTCCAAATATTATCCCAATTACATAGCAGCAACTCATCTTTTCATGAAACACAGATAATGATGTTTTGGTGTAGTAAATCATGTCATTGCATGATGGTCTGTTAGGATGATAAATCTACAATGGTCAAGCTGATATCATAGCTGTAAGAACTAGACTCTTTTTTCTGATAGGTACAATCCCACTTAATAAGGAACCAGAGGCTCTAATCTAGAGTAATGTAAAGCACAGAGACAGGAAACACAAAGTCCCTACATGGATCTTTGGGAGTTAGGATTAGGGGAGCTGTATGCTTTCATTTTTGTACTTATAATGCTGAACCACATAATGGCTGTTGTCTCAGAGTATATACAGCATCCTGAAGGATAAGAGGTTGACTCCAAACCATAAAGGTGGCATTCCAATGCTGGTGCTTTAGCTATGTGTATACGGAGTCATTCCCTGGCTTCAAAAATGAAGAATACCTTAGGATCTATAATTGTTTTCCCATTGTCATGTCTACTTTATCCAAGGCCATGCTATGTGGGATGCCAGGATGATAAATCAGAGACTCTGAGCCATCAGATAATATTGGTAGCCAATTTACTATGGGATTGGATGGAAAAAGTCATACCCATACATTTATCAATGCCAGTACATGCAAATTGTTAGGGTTTTGTTGTTGTGGGATGGTTTTTTTTTTTTCCTGGCTGAAATGGGTCTGATTTACTCAGCTTGCCACCAAGTGACTGTTTCTTGAAGAATAGTTCCAAATTGAGAGTTCAGCATCAATCTTTCCTATTGAGAGGTTAACATTAATCCTTGGTAGTAAATATGTCAACCTCAGCAAGAGGAAACACATACATAGCCTTCATGCCTGACACTCTGACTACTTCATTTAAAAGCCAATTTCTCAAACACTGTGCTGCCATGGACAGGACCTGAATGCATTTCAATATACAAAACGCACATCACCCTAGTCTATCTGTTCAGAACTTCCTCTGCTGTGTGTGACATCGATGTGAGAGCAAACATCTACCCTTTGTACTCCTGGCTGGTACATCTTTTCATATGTTTTAGTCTTGCCCTTCCCAGGTGACTGCAAGCAATTCTTCATACCTCCAAGTTTAGTAGATTCCATCTCAGACCACTTCTTTCCACATTTACCTCTTGGCCAGGTATGCCACTCAATGCTTTGCCCACAGAAGGACTTCATCCCACTGCTGCTAGATGACCAGCGTGTAGTCAGATTATAATATAGTAGCAACACAATTGCATCATGACAAGCTTGAAGCCCATGAAGCATTGTGACAGCCAGTCATGAAGAACTGGCTTCAAGATCATAGGAAGTGGGGACTAGGGCAATAAAGGTGACATGGGGAGGGAATATAAGTCATCTTTAAGTTTTTTATTCCCCTGGTCCCTTGTAGCCTAATGTTACTTATGTGAGTTTTATACACTAAATATATCACTCTTTGATTTTATTGCATGGTGGTTCTGACAGCATACAAATGTTGATGTGCACACCTATGGTCACTTGATATTCTAAAGTCAAATAACAAGCTCTAATTAGGACCCAGAAACAGGTTGGAGCTGATTTTTCTGCTGCTAAAACTTTTCTGTTGCAAGTGGAATGGCATTGTTTAAAAACTATAGACAGTGTGTAATGGGTCTCTTCTTGTCTTTTCTTAGAACTTGAAAAACACCTACCAATCACCCTGAACCTACCACAGAAACCGCTAGCCTCACGGTGTTCACTATGACATTGGTCCCAAATAACAAAAGTCATTTGTTGTACCATATAGGTGTTGGAGGATTTTCCCTGTCCAATCACATTAAGGCAGGGGGAGGCTTGTGATTGGACAGGAGAAGGGAGGCAGAGAGAGAAGTTGAGGAGATATTGAGAGAGAGAGAGATGTCTCAGGAGGAGAGAGAGAACCAGAATGGAGGCTGACTTGGTGTTATCAAAAGGTTAGAATAATTGGGTTAAAGTTTTATCATTATCATTTGGCTCTGAAATTATTGTATGGGCATCTTGTAAATTGTGTTATTATTGATACATAAATCTGATTGGCTACTTAAGCATTAAGAATCTTGATTCTACCAGGTAATTGGGTGTTGAGATGGCTAACCAGTGGCGTGTGAGGCATTGTGTGAAAGCGAAAGGAACTCTGGGGAAGGGGGAGGCATCTGAGAGATGGCCTGGTAGAAGCCATGTAGCCTCACAAGGCTGGCGAGTTGGCTGGCCAAGAGACAGAGCAAGTGAGAACACCTGGCACTGGGGCTAGCTCTAGAGAGTTGGTGGCAGGAGTGCAGGAGCATGGCCTGGCCACACTGAACCAGTTCATTTTTTTCCTGATATTTCCCATAACATATATGTACTGAAGAATCCAACCTAAAATTGACAGTCTTCTGTGCCACCCCCTCAGTTCACATCATCTGCGATAATCCCTCTCATTTTTATAAGGACCTTTAAATGTTGGGTCTTTTTCCATGGCCTCTGCATCAGTTACTGCTGCCTGACCTGCTTGAGTTCCAGTCCTGACTTCCTTTAGTGGCGAACAGCAATGTGGAAGTGTTAGCTGAATAAACTCTTTCCTCCCCAACTTGCTTCTTGATCATGATGTTTGTGCAGGAATAGAAATCCTGACTAAGACACCTTTCTCTTCTCCATAAGATGATGCATTGAACTGATTAGAAATCTTATGTTCTCCATACAATGGTGTGTTGATCTTGGCCAAATTCAATGGGTTCAGGAACTTTTACTTGGCCTCCATGCCCCTTCAGAGTCTTACAGCATAGGAAGGTTAAAGTGCACCTATTAATCAGTAGAAGAGTATACCCAGCTACCAAATTTTTTCACCCACAAACCGAGGGAGTGACATATTGGTTCCACTATGAGTCATATCTTAAGACAAGGCAATATTTTCCACCAGCCTGTGGTTATTACAAGAACATCACAGTAGTGTTCTGTTGCTTTCTCTGGTGGCATCTCAGTTGAGAAACTATATTAAATTGCCTGAGATCTGAATATCTCATTTTCCTCCAGGAAGAATTCAGAATAATTGTATTTTTTCTGAAGAAATGATGTTGAGTTCCTCAGATCTGTGGGGATCACTATGTAAGCATGCTATAGATATTTCAAGATCCTGTCTTAAGATTTAGTTTTATTTTCTTAAATCTGAAAGTACCACAGTTGAGAATAAGTTCAGGTCTGGAAACTCAGGCAAGAACATGATGTCTTTTGCTGTAGCTGACATAAATCTGTTTCTGAATTCTTCATCATTTTTTGGTTACAGATATGAACCAAACACCACCTATCGTGACCTAGGAAGATTTTGGTCTTTAGGTCATATCCTTGAGTTTTATTGACTAGAGATTCCTTACTGTCCGTATCACTTCCCGTCATGATGATAACTTGATATTTCATTTGACCTTGGCTAGTCTAAGGGTCTTGTCACTCAGGGAGACCAGTCCTACAAGACCCATGCTATTCTTTACCTTTCCCAAAGAGGAAATCCATTGCTAAAATCTTCGGCAATGTTGGGTCTTTTTCCCTTTGTAGTCACTGGGTATAAAGCAGGAGGGATTTTTCTGCTATGGCTTTAAGAGGAACAGAGTCCATTATTCTGCTGTGTCTATAACAAATTGGTTGTTAAATGTCATTTACTTAGTACTCATCCATAGAGTTCAGCTGTCATCTTGTCTGATCTTCAGAGTACATACTTCCCATTTATTAGACATGGCTGCAGATGCCATTGGAGGATGCTAGCCTTTAAACCACAAGATGGCTTCAATTCCCAGCATGTTTTTGTCCTGACATGATTTTGATGGATGTTCTGTTTCCTTCAAATAGTAACATAATTTTCCTCTTCAGTCCACAGTGAGTCTAGGTCTAGTTAGAGGTCTAGTAGCAATAAGGGGTGTTGAGGCTGGTTTTAATGAGGGTTGGTAGCATTTCCAGGACATACCACTTATGCTATCCAGGCAAGGAGAGATGTTACCACAGCCAGAGGAACTTCTGCTGCCCAAGAAAGCTTAAGGCAAATATGAGAACCTGGGCGGAAGCAGTAGACTCAGAGGCCTTTTGCAGGTCCCTGGTCTCACAGATGTAATAATTCAAAACCAGATTCAGAAGAGAATTCAAGGATGATATATGGGAGGCAGACAGAGAAAACAGGATAAGCAGCCTCAGTGCTTTAACAGATGCTTTAGACGAAAAACAGAAAGAGGACAAAAGTCAAGGTTAACAACAAGATCTATAAGCAATGGAATCAGGGAGAGGACTTCTGGAGTATGCGCATCCACATTCTATGAAGTCAATAGTTACTCTTCCAACTTTGTCCTCAGCTGTGTCGTAAAGTTTTTCACCTGTCTTTGTTAGGTTTGTCTGCTTTGATTCAGATTCCCTCCATAATGCCGGAGGTCTCCAGCCTTGTTTGAACAAGGAAGCACCTGATGTCTATATTCAAAGAGTTATTATTTTCCACTATGACATTTGTAAAGGTAGCAAGGGGCCACTGATCCTTAGCCACATTATTTGTTTCAACATATTGACATTTATATGTCCATAGGGAGTTCCCATAATGGAAGATAAATGTCCGTATCAGAAAGGATGTCATCAACTACCTATCATGTCTTTTTTTTTTTTTTTTTTTTTTGGTCAGTGGATTCTGACATACTGATATTCATACATCCCAGATGATGCCTTAGAGGCAGGTAGGTCTCTCGTCTTGAGTGCATGCCTGTAGAACAGGTACAGGAAAAAGTGTTAGGAAAAATGATCTATATGATGAAGATGGAAGGCAGCCAACTTATATTGCAATGGAAAGTCTGTCTACATCAGAATGCCAAGAGGTTTAAGTAAGTTAGTATTTACAATAATATTTATTGGATAAAAATCCTTAACATCCTGCACCCGTTGCACATACCCACACAGAGACACATGTGCACACACATAATTAAAACTAGGCATGCTAACATCAATTGGAAAATCTTATAGGTTCTTAACCCTGGGAAAAGAACTACAGACAACCAAAGAATGCAGAGAACAGGAAAAAAATAGTCTCCTCTAGGAAGGAGTCCCCAAGTTGGTTAGCAGGTGATCAGTATCCATGCAGTCTGAAAAGTTTGTGTTTAGATATTTAGGAATATACATATGTATGTGTGAATAATAAAAGAAGCAGAGTCTATAAATTTGATGGAAAGCATAAATTTTATGACAAGGGCCAGAGGGAGGAACAGGAAGGGGAAAAATGATGTAATAACATTATAATGTCGAAAATATAAAAATAAAACAAAATGGTGCAAGGGGAGAGGGAGCTCAGTAGTTAAGAGAACCTGATGCTCTGTCAAAGGAACAGAGCTTGGTACCCGGCACCCATAATGAGGTACTCACCAGCATCATTACTTCATCTCCACGGGATCTGCTGCCCCCTTCTGGCACTTACAGATGTCTACACTCACATGCACCTATGGATACATATGCATACACACAATTAAAAGAACAATACATATTAAAAAATCATAACCCATGGTAGGTTGTTATTATTATCACCAAGAATACCCTTGTGAGAGCTATTTGACATTTGTTTTGATATGAATGAACTAAGGATGTCGAGAGGATCATATTGAAGAAAGGCCAAACATCTCACTATTAGTATTTTTGTTTTGTTTTGTTTTTTAGCATAGAAAGAAATAAGGCAAAATTTGTGGACAGTTCAGTCTGACACGTAATTTATGGATGAAGCAGTCCACATTCTCTTTCTTGGCAGGATATGAATTGTTTAGAAAACATGTCAGAGATTCCTTTTTTGAAAACTGTGAAAGAGATGAACATCTTCTGCTAGGCAGCTCTCTGTTGCCCAGAAGTCTAATGATCTTGAACTGAAACTAGGCAGCCTCCCTCCCTTCCTCTGTCCCTGCCTTCCATCTCCTCTTGTCTAATCATTCTCTCTCTCCGTTAAATAATCTTACTGAAAGAACCAGGCTTGTTCAGAATCCTTTCCCTTTTGAAAAGCATGAAATGAGACTTGGACAGATAATTCAAAAAAATAAAAGTGTTGTGGTTTTTATTTATTAACATCTATGGAGTTGGAAACGTATGAAATCAATGTATAGCATCCCTTCCTTTCTTGCCTAACTTCTGAATGACAGAGAGATTCTTCTGTACACATGAAGCAATAGATGAGCATGTTTTAAGGCCTGCTGTTCAACTGACCTAGCTCCTTTGCCCTGTGCTGTACTCATTTACTTCTTCAAAATGGACTGCCCATAGCACTTGCACTCCTCATCCAAAATTTCTGGAAACAAGCTAGGCTGAGGAGATGGCTGCATGGTAGAAAAAGAGATGAGATTGCAAAATACCCACTGGCCAGAAAAGCTTCTGTGGGGACAAGGGACAGCTGAAAATATTTTGCTGTCTGGAGGGAGCAGGGGTGGCAAGGAGGGGAGAGGTAGGAAGTGATGGGGGGAGGATAGAAAGAAAGAATATGAATTAGAGGAGGAGGAGGAGCAAGCAGAAGGGGGACTAGAAGAGAAGGGTTGAAGAGGAAAGGGAGGGAGAGAGGAAGAGAGAGAGAGAGAGAGAGAGAGAGAGAGAGAGAGAGAGAGAGAGAGAGAGAGAGATGTTTTCCAGCAAAGATAATGAACATCTTCAAGCAACCCTTTCTTTTGAAAATTAATTGTTTATAAGCAAACCATACAATAATGGCTTTTACTAGCTGCTGACAGATTTGAACAACTACAGCCTGATGCTCTGTAATAATGACCCAGAAGCACCCACTGAGTATGGTGTATCAGGGAAGGCAGAAACAGCAGTGGTGCATGCATAGATACCTTCAGGATACTGAGGAAGCCTGTGACTTAGCAAATGGGTATTTGTTATCCTGCTGACACAACGAGAGAAACTGTATGAGTTTTGAATCCCAATAGGAAATAAAGTCTGTTACTAATTGAGTCATACTAATATTCTCAGGGTAAAATAGACATGATGGAATTTTTCTCTACCTGCTTAGCTCACTGCATTTTTTTTTTTTTTGGTAGGGTTTGGTGGTTTGGCCAGACAGTTGATTTTCTAAGACACATCTGGCTATGTCATTAGCAGTTATTCCTGAATGTTTTCACTGTTGCCAAAGCGGTCTGCTAGTTTAAAACAGTCAGAGTACCATCTTGGGAAAAATTACCCTTGCAAGCTGTTGTATCAAACCCAAGCAGTTGTCCTGTATAAACTGTTTTTAACAATGCACATGAAAGCCTCTAAACATTTGTGTCTTTAATCATATTTAGGTCACTAAAAAGTCCAATACAGAGAGAATTTTCTTGTATTTTATTCTATATTTGCAAATGTATTGGTTTACAGGCACCAAAATGCTCCTACGTGCTAAGGTTCTTCTGACAGACTTCCACCTTTGAAAAAAACCAAACATCTACCAAGAGCTTTCCCCTAAAAATCTTAGTAGACTAAGGACTGAAAAGTAGAAGTCCTCATTCAGTTGACTGTCCCATTTCTTTATCTTACCCTGGTCTAAGTTGGGGTGTTTTGGTTGTTCTTGTTAGAGAAAGTATTTCCAGTAATGACTCATCTCCAGGTAGTTGATAGAAACTGTTGACCACTTCACTTTTATTTCCACCCTAAATATATATCCATTTCATCAGTGACAGTTTGAATGTACTCAGAAAATTTTAGAGAGCATCCTCATTTTTCGCAAAATGAAAGGTTAATACTTGTACACCATACTAAACACTTTCACATATGGATTTGTTTCATCATTCTAACAAGCCTCTGAAATAGGTTTTGATTTTAATCTTACACTGCAAACCTAGAGCCAAGGCACAAAGAAGTTATAAGATTTGCTGTAAGTGATGGGGCAGAGACAGACAGCAGGAGCTTGTGTCAGACCCTGTGTTTTTATCCACTAACCTCGCTGAACCTGCTTCTCCACCACAATAGAGAAGAAACTAAATACTCTGACAGTATAAGAAAGGAAGACATGTTTCTTCATACCAATTTCCTCCTCTCTGCTCAGAAGAATTTACAGGGGTCATAATCCCACAGAATTCAAGGTTTTCCCTTGTTTCTAAGGTGGCACGAGGAGTGCCAGGATTTTAATGGGTACCATTAATGTATAACCCTTTACAGCTTCCCATCAAATGACAATCCCCAAACTGCAAGATATTCAACTTCAGTTGTTTGACTACTTTTCCATTCTCAGTCCCCTGCAGTGAACTCCCCAGGGCCCTCCTTAGTTTCAGTGTCAATAGTTTCTGTAGGCTCTCTGTACCAGCTGTTTCCTATTCCCTAGTTACAGATAAAGACACCCAGGACTCTTTAGGTCTTCCGTGTGTGTTTCTTTGAGGTGGTCTTGAAAAGCCAAAGCTTTTAAATTCAGACTCCATTTTAGAGAGCCTTACCTAAGTTTGAACTCAGGTAGACTAACAGGCTGGTATCCAGCATTAGTTTCCAAGTTGCCCCCCAACAGAACCTGAGCCTAGCTCTAATCTCTAGGCTAATCCCCAACAAGAGCAGAGTTTCCAGGTTACACCCCCAACTAGACCAGTGTCTCCAGGTTATTCCCCCATCAAACCTCCACCCCCAGGTTACAAGACCACTCCTTGCCTAATGAAAACTATACAGAGGGGAGCAGAAGTTAAGTTTATGATATGACTCCCAGCAGCAGCCAATTATGTTAAAGGCCACAGGAGTTTTCCAATTAGATGCTTGCACATGTATTCCCTGCTTGCTGATTACTATAAAGCTTTGCCCCGATAGACATTCAGGGCTCCCCCACCACCACCAAAACCATCCTGCAGGACTATGTTGTGTTGGGGGGAGGGCAAGCTAGCTCAATAGAATAAAGACCCTGCTGTGAGTTGCATCAGATCTGCTCCTCTGTGTGTTTTGGAGATCACTAACATTTCCCTGGCACAACAGTCTTCAGTTCTATTCCCATCAAGACACCCTGATTCCACACTATTGCTGTCACTGCTCTCCTCTCTTTGGAAATGGCCAGAATTTGTTACAACACTCGTGTAGTCGACACAATCTTCCTGTTAGATATCCAGCTCATACTTGACAGCAGCTGCCTTAAGGCAACCACTGCCAGCTGACATTAACAAAAAGCACAGCTAAGGGTTGGGAGTGATTTGATTGCAGGAGAGACCTATGACCTTTGAACTCCTGCTATCAGAGTCATTTAATGATTTGGTACTTTCCCTTCTGTATTTTTGTGGCTGTTTTGTTTTTTCTGGTTACCTTTCTCAAGTTAAGTTTTCGATTAGCACAATGAAATGGGTGTCATGGTGGCATTTTCCTAATAAGTTAACTTTGTAGTTATTCCTTCTGCCTACACATTTTAAAGTTTCAATATTTTGGAGTTGCCTTCACCTTAAATTTTTAAGTTCACAAAATGTTACGTTTTATATCTCGCCTTCTCCTGACTTCATTATATAATCTAAGAGAATTCATACACATATTAATGAAACAGGTATGTTCTAGCATTTACAAAAATGTAAAGTTTTACTGATAATCACTGAATTGGTCAGTAAGAGACCAAGTATGTAGTGGCACAGATAACTGTGAGAGAGCTCCGGGCTGTCAGAAGAGGGAAGCAGATTTGATGGATGTCCTGTTTTGCGTTCTGTTGCTGTGGCGAAACACTATAAAAGCAACTTAGGGAAGGGAGAGAGAGGCTCGCCAGGCTTATACTTCCGGGTCACAGTCCATCTTTAAGGAAAATCATGACAGGAACGTAAAGGCAGAAAGCATCAAGGGAAGGTTGCTGGCTTGCCCACCTGGCTTCCGTACACAGTGCAGAGAATGGTACTGCCTACAAAGGGCTCAGCCTGCCTGTATCAATGAATTATCAAGATAATTTCCCCAGCCATGCTCATAGGCCAACTTGAGCTGGACAATCCCTAGACTGGGACTCCTTTTTCTTTTCTTTTTCTCTTTCTTTTCTCTTTTTAAGATTTATTTATTTCATGTATGTGGGTACACTGTTGCTGTCTTCAGACACACCAGAAGAGGGCATTGGATTCTCGTTACTGATGGTTGTGAGCCACCATGTGGTTGCTGGTAATTGAACTCAGGACCTCTGGAAGAAGAGTCAGTGCTCTTAACCACTGAGTCATCCCTCCAGCCTGAGACTTCTTTTTCCATGTAACTCTAGGTTGTATCTAATCGACAGGTAAATCTAACTAGGATAATGACATACAAGATTGTCAGTCTGGGAATTTGTTTCTAAGTCAAAATACAAATGTTTTTAAATTTGTGAAAATATTAAATAATAATTTTAGAACCAAATAACTTCACTTTTGCAGGTCAAGTAATAATTTCTCTTTATTGATATAATATAATTGAAAGGACATGGTATTACAATTACACTGATTAAAACCCTAAGTCTGACACTTTTTAACATGTGTTCCTAGACATAGTGCGTTAGTTCAGCCTTCTCTTCTCTAAAGGTGGCTCATAACACTAGAAAAGTAAAACTCCTATGGTATTCCCATCTTTCTTGAGATAAAACCATCCATTAGACTTAGCTTTTAGAGGAAAGTTAAGTTGTGAACCAATAATGTTGGCCTATGCTCATAATCCCAACTACTCTGAAAGCCAAAATACAGAGTATCCCAAATTCAAGGCTAGAATGAGGACCTATCCCACAGGGGTCAAGAGAGAGCCTGCAGAGCATGCCCTGGCTATGAAGTATGTGACTAGTGAAAATCAGCAAGTATTCTGTTTTCAACAACACGAATAGTAAAGAGCTAGTATTTCTCATTCTCTTATTCCAAAATTGAAGACTTGATGAGTCCCTTTAAAATAGGAAACCATGCAGGAAGATTAGAGTTAAAAAGGTTTCTACTGGGGTTGGTGAGATGGCTCAGCAGGGAAGAGCAGTGATTGCTTTTCTGAAGGTCCTGAGTTCAAATCCCGGCAACCACGTGGTGGCTTGAAACCACCTGTAATGAGATCTGATGCCCTCTTCTGGTGCATCTGAAAACAACTACAGTGTACTTACATATAACAATAAATCTAAACAAACAAACAAACAAAAACCAAAGATTTCTACTCATGTCTACAGAAAGAAAGATAGAAAGAGATAGAAAAAGAGAGAGTCAGAGATTGAGAAAGAGAGAGAACCATTTGAAGACTACCCCAGTCCTGAACAGAAGTGCTGTTTAGGTTTTTGTTCTTTGGATAATTAGAAAAATAGAGGATTTTTCTGTGAAAGAATGTAGGGAATAAGAAAACAAAAAGAAACAACAACAAAAATCAAAAAAACAAAAAAACCGTCTGTTTCAACAAAACACAAGGGGAAGAACAGCCTGCATTTCATCAGTTTGGGCGGTGGGGCAGATACGGGCTTTCTCTTGTAGTTCAGACACCAAGAAGTTAAATGGAAGAGCCCTGAATCAAAGTACAGGAGCTTTGACAGTAAGCCAACCTAAAGCCTGAGCTGCTGTCCCTAAATCCTGAAGATAAGGAAGACAATCACCCAAGATGGAGTGCTTTACTATAACACAATGGTTACTTTCTGTTATATAAAAAGAGAGAATAACATGAAAAAATGTTCTTTTTCATTCTAACACACGTCATGAAGTGTACCTTAGGACTGGATTTCTATCTTGACCTTGCTATGAGAGAGTCTCAGCATAAATCACTAAAACCTGGCTTCAAATCTCCTCATCTGTGAAATTAGAAGGCTGGATTAAATGATCTTTTAACTCCCAAGTTTCACTCAGCTGTTACATTCTCAGATCCCATGTATTAAATATTTAAGTCCATCAGTGTGGCCATCAGACTTTCATCAAACAATCCACTTATTATCCTTATCCCAGTCAAATAAATACGACTCATTCACTGACAAATTTTGAAATTTCTTGGTGCTGCGAATACAGCTGTATAAAACTAAACAGAAATGCGGGCAGTTCTGCAGCTAATGTTCTAAAGAGAAACAAATATACCAAAAGAGAACAAATGAACTACACATTGTTAGATAATGAGTACCATGGAGAGAAAGCGTCGGGGGTAGAAACTGTTGGTATCACTGAGCTGGGAACTTCAGACTAGAAACTACAAAGCAATAAGCAAGCCACCTACCTGGACATTGGGGACAAGGATGCTTTAGGGGGAGAGAGCCAGACAAAGCTGCCTCTGGAAGGCTCGCAAGTCATCATGCAGGTCAGTGTTGGTGGAACAGGATGTTCAAGATGCAGTGTCAGAGGGAGAGTTATCTACCCAGACCATGACAGGTCAGTGGTCAGTATCAGAGAATCACTGAGAATTTGTTGAAGGTGGTACTGATGATGTGAACAGGGAAGACATGATTGATGAAGACTCCAAGGGGTCCCAGGCTTGAAGAGGAAAAGGGGAGTTACCAAGCAAGTTACAGGCCAGAAAGCTAGCCACTGATAGTTAGAGTAGTAAAGTGTAGAAAAGAGCAGGGCCAATGCCTATGTACAGAAGACTGTCAGCATGCCAACTGGCAAGGTCAGAACTAGGTGCAAAAATCTCTCACCCATCTCTCTTCCTACCTTTCTCTTATCCGATAGAAGACTACAGTGGTAGAACTTAACAGAAGTCAGGGAGCAAGGTCACAGCTGAAAACTTACTCATGCAGAAATCAAGATGTCTGCCCTGACTATGACGGTTACTACCATGGAGTGGAGAATAGATACAAGCGGAAGTGTATGCGGGGCACAAGGATGTCAAGATACTAAGCCCATGGAAAACCTAATGACTTATAGATGATCTGTGAGAATATTACACTTTGTTTTGTAGTTAGTGGAATCAATCCCATAGAAAAGCCACAAAAACAGTATAAAACATTCTAGATCACCTCTAAGTTAATATTTTCTCCACGTCTTATTTTGCTTGGTAGAAATTCAGTTATATAAATATAGATTTCTAATATAGAAATCGATGTGTAAACAGTCTTGTATGTGTTTATATATACTAAAGATATTTATTTAACCATACAGATGTCTATGGGGTGTAGGTGTGGGTGTGTACAAAAGGAAAAAGATAAGATATGCGTGGAGTGAAGGACACCATCCCAGCCGTGGTTGATGACAATAACAAGGGCCAGAAGTAATGTAGCCAGACACCATGAAATGCTAGCCTTAGCACAGTTATAGGGGAAGAATGTTCTAGAAGCTACAGGGAGCCACAATGACTCCCTTTTGGGCCACTCTTTAGGAGGAGTGAATAGAGCAGCCACAGCTCTCTGTCAAGAGAGTAGCACCGTTTTCAACTAAGATGCAGAGATAACTGGAGCAAAAAGCAAGATAATGTTCAAGAAGTGGGGTAGGACTCGGGAAACCTGCTCCTGAGAGCTGATAGAAGGCATGGAGACATAAAACATAACGTTAGGGAAAGCCATGGGCTTGCTGCTTCATTCCTGCAGTCATATATAACATGAAACACAGGCAGGAGAGTCACTGCATGTCCAAGACCTCTGGAGATTAGCATGTGGGTGGTAAGAGAGTTTGCCTTCTGTGGAATTCAAAGTGACTCTAGACAGTTTGAGGGGGACAAGCATAGCTCGGCACCTCGCCCTTCTCCCCCATTCCCTCTTCCCTTGCTAAAACCTGTTAGATTACATTCCTCAAAGTAACCCTAAAGATACCTTATTTGGCCACTTCCTCCTCCTGAGGCTGACTACCAAGGTCCAGTTAGCAAAGTATTGAAGTCCAGCAACCAAAAGCCCCCTTTGGGGTCACATAATTATCATGCCCAAACAGTACTAAACACTTCAGCCTAACCCGGGGTTTCCCATTTTACCTTCACAAACCTCCATTTTCCTATGGACCACGTCTGTCTCCTCTTTCTCCAGAGGCAGTCATTTATCCCTCTCCAGGCTAAATAGCCCTCCACCTCTCCCCTTTTCTCGCCTCCTCTTTTTCCCCTTCCCCTATTTTCTTTCTCTAGCTCCTGTCTTTGTCCCTTATCCCTGTTCTCTGTACATCTGGGGTAAGTAAATCTCCTTTGTACTGAGAACTTGGTCTGGGATGTAAATATGTATACATAATTATCTATTAAGGGAAAAAGAGGTCATGAATTTGAAGGAGACCAAAGAGGATTGTATGGGAGGGAGGGAAGGAAAGGGGGGGAGTTATGCAGTTGTATTATAATCTCAAAAATAAAGTAAATGTTTTTGAAAAGTCTCACAGTTACACCGTCTTCTTGGGAGTCCAAAGCATTCTCTGCATGCAGTGGTAATCAGACCTTATGCCACCAAGCTCTGACGACACGAAAGGACACATTTACTAATACAAATGCTGGTCTCCAAAATGCTAGACAATGATGAGAGAGCAGTTGCTTTATGAAACTGCAATATATCAAAAGAGAAAGAAAGAAAGAAAGAAAGAAAGAAAGAAAGAAAGAAAGAAAGAAAGAAAGAAAGAAGGGAGGGAGGGAGGGAGGGAGGGAGGGAGGGAGGGGAGGGAGGGAGGGAGGAAGGAAGGAAGGAAGGAAGGAAGGGAGGGAGGAAGGAAGGAAGGAAGGAAGGAAGAAAAGAAACAAAATGGGCAAAGACACCCACTTGGAGAACAGTCTTGTTGTCTTCTGTGGTCACCAAAATGAGTAATAATGGACAGTGATAAACTTTTCCCTGAGCAGAATCACAAACTCCGCTTTCTAATCTCTGCTCACAAGGAACCCTGTGCCCCCTGAGCCTGGATTGGTTCCAGTCACGTTCCCTGCGAGCAGAGATGTGAGAAGAGGAAATTGTGGCATCCAAATTCACAGTAGTATTCCCTGGTATATAAACTGTAATTGTGACATTTCCATATAGGGCTGGAGGGTGAAGAAAGAAGAGGCCTACACTCCACCTCTTGGTAAAGTCCAAGAACAAGCTCTTTTATGGACTCCAGAAGGAAGCATTTCTTTTTATCTTGGGGCTGCTGTAGGTATGACCAGGGAAGGTGTGATGAGTCACCACGTCTATCACCTTGAACATGCTTAAAAGCCGATGTCCTGAAAATCATTTTTGTTGTCATTCAGCGAGGCAATAGATACAGATGCAAAACGGCAGACCCAGGAAAGGAATGCACACATACATTATGAGATAAACTCGGATCCAGGAGTGGATACACCACATATAAGTTATGAGATGCACAGATGGAGCTTGGCATTGGGGACGATCGGAGCTCAGAGACGAAAGGCAGGGATGATCAGGAGCTGGAAACAAAGCTGAAAGACATTTAACTGGGTGATGGAGTGATGAAGACGAGTAAATGAGACAAGCAGGGAGCAAAGCACAAATGGCCCTTTAATGGCATTGTTTTATTGTAGTCGAAAAGATGGCAAGGAAACGAACAGAGAGGAAGACGAATACACAGTCATTTTTAGCACCAATTTATTGCAATGATTTCCAATGTTAAATGGTTACAAAGTCTGCTCTGGGATTCAATTCTTCACCTTGCAAAGGCATTTCAGATGGCTTCCTAATTGCTTCGCTCTCCTATTTTATAAGTTCTTACATCAAAGCATCCTGTATCATTTTCCATTTATTCTACTAAATGACATTTCTGGCACTGAAGCACAATTCTAGTAAGTGGTCTGCTCTCTGAAACAGACTCTATTTCTGTTTAATCATCTAAAGTGTTAGCGAAGAGCAACAAAATGGAAGGAACACAAAAATGCCACGATAATGACATGGGTTTCCTCGTTATAAGCAAGCATAGTTGACCCAGTTTGCTTCTGAAAATCGCACTGACGGGACTGGTCAAGTACAGTTATCTTCAGAGTAAGTGGTGTCCATAGACCTCATCAGAGATAAAGATTTATCTTAGGCGTGGCCTGCTTCTTCTTCCCCTCTAGATCTATCCTTTATTTTACAGAGTCTCATTTACATATGTCTATCTTCAGCCTTCTGAATCCTTGGGTGTGGATCAAACATTGTAGTCGAGATCTCTTCTGAATGCCAACCTGAGATCTTATCCACCAAGTTCACATGTCTGTGCAGTTGTCTCAGAATCACTTTGGACTCAGGATGACTAAATTGAATACACAATCTATCCCCTGCAGCCTGGAACTCAACCAAGGACAATACTATCTATCAAAATAGACAGACTAGACCAGGAACACAGAAAGCCACCTGTTAATGCCTTACTTCAGCACACATGTATACCTACTTTATCTCTAGGAAATCATACTCCTTTGACATATTTACTACAGAGCATCCATGTCTTTCATTGCTACCAATCTCATCAAACTGAATAAATGGACATCACATTCCTAGTGTGCTCTGCAGTGGCCCGCGTGGACCAGAGTGTGACATTGAGCCTACCTCACTGTGTGCTTCTCATCTGAGCTGCACTGAGCTTTCATATCCTTTAAATCATATACTTCGCTTGATTTGGGGACATTCATAGACTTTTTTCTTTTAGACAGTTGCACCCTACTCTTTTACTAGTTTATCTGTGCTTGGTTTCAATGTCCATTCTTTTTCGTATGTTTGCATCTGTTCATATGGCTCTGTGAGCATATAGAAGTGAGAGGACAGTGTCAGGTGCATTGTTTGGTCTTAGCTTTGTTCCGGCTTATTTTATGAGACAGGGCTTCTCACTGAATCCATCTTGCATGACAAGCACTTTACTCAGTCAGCAATCTGACCAGCCCACAAATGCCCATCCCTGGAAAATTGCCTGACCAGATGTCTTAGTCAGGGTTTCTATTCCTGCACAAAACATCATGACCAAGAAGAAAGTTGGAGAGGAAAGGGTTTATTCAGCTTACACTTCCACATTGCTGTTCATCACTAAAGGAAGTCAGGACAGGAACTCATACAGGGCAGAAACTTGGAGGCAGGAACTGATGCAGAGGCCATGGATGGTTTGCTTACTGGCTTGCTTTCTTATAGAACCCAGTCCAGGGATGGCACCACCTACAGTGGGCTGGGCCCTCCTGCCTTGATCACTAATTGAGAAAATGCCTTACAGCTGGATCTCATGGAGGTATTTTATCAACTGAGGCTCCTTTTTCTATGATAACTCCAGCTTATGTCAAGTTGACACACAAAATCAGCCAGTACACCAGATCTGACCAGATTGCATAATATCTTGTGATGTCTTTCATCGAACTAACATAGATCAACTAGACAAAGAATGGGGTCCAGTAATCTAAATAAGTCTATGAGTGTCCACAAGTCAAAGGGAGTACATGTATTAGAGGATACAAGGGCTCAGTGCAGCTCAGATGAGAGGCACACAATAAGGCAGGCTCAATAATGGCATAGTACTACTGTCTTCATAGCATCATCTCTGCTTCATCTTCTGCTATGCCACAGTGTCTAGGAGAATGTATAGCATACAGTATTTGCTTTATATTTTACTAACTAACTAAATAAATAAATAAATAAATAAATAAATAAATAAATAAATATCTGAGTGTTCCCACCAGTGTGATCTGTTTGGTTGTGATCTCCCCTAGTCTAGCACAGCACCATAGAAGTCTCAATCAGAGGAAAGAAGGGTCATCACTCTGAAGAACCTAATTACATATCTTACTGTCTAGGAGTGTGGGAATATTTACCCTTTGAACTTTGGAGAAAAGAACAATGATAATCTGAAAGTTTGAGACTCATTGAAGGTTCCAAAGTCAGAAATGGTGGCATGGAATCAAGCCAGATGTTTGACTCTGACTATTGGTAGTTTCCACTTCCTAAAAAGATCAATGGCATATTTTTTAAGATTTATTTATTTATTTATTTATTTAATGTATATGAGTACACGTTCACTCTCTTCAGACACACCAGAAAAGGAAATTTGATCCCATTACAGATGGTTCTGAACTACCACATAGTTGCTGGGAATTTAACTCAGGACATCTAGAAGAACAGTCATTGCTCTTAACTGCTGCGCCATCTTGCCAACCCCCAATGGCTGATTTTTACTCTCACATTTTGGATAGATAGAATCTTAGTCACTACCAGATGCCCTTTACCCATTACCTTCCACTAGCTCCCTCTGTCTCCTGCCTGCTTCTCCTCCATGTCAGCTCTTACCCACCCTTAGGATTCCAAAATTTCCCTACGAATATCTTAAGCAAACCCTTCTTTTCTTCTCTAATAGTTTGCCAAATTCTTCCACCATGACCCTCTCCAAATTCAGATGCATAGACCCAAGTAAACAATAACCATATTTTAGGAGTTAACTAAAATACTATTTCTTCTGTGCTAAAAGAGCAATTAAACCACTGGGAGGGGGTATCAATAATTGGAAATTTAGCCAAGTGTGGTGGTAAATGCCTTTAATCCAGCACTCAAGAATTCGAGACCAGCCTAGTCTATGGAATAAATTCCAAGACAGGAGGGCGGGCAACACTGAGGAACCCTGTCTTGAGAAATCAAAATCAATCAAACAAACAAAGAATTTAAATTTAAAACTACCACTAATTAAGTGCTCTTAAGCATCTCTATTTCATTATTTTAATAACCTCTCTACATAAATACTATATTTTATAGCTGAAGAAGCAGGTTTATAATAGTTCAGTGACTAAAATCATCAAGTAAGAAAAAATAGGACTAGGTCTCTGCTTTGCACATCTAAGTATTTGAAAGATTGTCTAATGCTAGCAGCAGGCAAGTTTAGATGCTCCTCAGGAGTAAGATTCAATCACTGTGTACAGTCAGGCAAAGAGTAGCAGGAAGGAAATGTACATTAAGTAAATGGAAAGGACCTGCAGTGACAATAGGTTTAAACATTATTCATCCCATTCCTATTGTTCTATTTTTGGTAAAAAATGTGGTTTGTTATGGATAATTTATATACTCTAGAGATTAAAAAAATTAAATGCCAGTCTCACAATTCAAAGGTGACATTATAATGGTTGCAAGTTTAATTTTTCACAAATTATTGTAGTTTATTTTCTCACCTCTTAACCTGTTTGGTGTTTTATCTTTCCCTGCCTCAAAAATCTAAATATTTCTCCTACAAGGCCTTTTTGGAGCTGGTGCACAAATCTTAGAGAATTTTGTATTTCTGTCCATCAGCTATTAAACTCCTTTTCTTTGATCCAATTCGTTTGGAAATTTGTTACTTGGGACTTGTTCAAATTGAAAAGATTCTGAGGTTTTGGCAGGCCTGTCGTCTCTGTTTGCTCTGTGAGTTTGAGCAGATATGAGATGACTCAATGTTTTTCTGTTCCTTGGGCAAACATGATATAAAGCTATAGATATCTTTTCATGCTCTTTCCCTACCAGGCTTTTTGCCAGCATTCTGAACAATCTGTTACAATTCTTCCTAATACTGCTCTTCTTGGTGATGGCAGATGCCCATTAGGGTGACAGGGCTGTCCTGGCATGCCTCCAGAAGAGAGATAGACACTAAAGTAATTTGGCATCAAGGTCATATGAGCTATGCTCTACCTACTACTTGGGTTTGTACTTAACTATCCTAATTTTTAAGTCCAACAGAACCAACTGGTCCTGGACATGCAGGTGTATATAATGGCAGAATTATGGAGGTGAAGACCAGAGGGTTGCTGGGGCTTCCTTCCTCCCAGCCCAGTTCCAGGTCAACAGGAAACTCAGTCTGAAGAAGAAAAAGAAGGAGGAGGAGGAGGAGGAGG
>NC_034604.1:52991786-53016562 GCF_900095145.1 Mus pahari | reverse complement strand
ACACACACACACACACACACACACACACACACTTGTGGAATCCAACAAAACACCGCCTTTGTCCTCTTCTAGCCTTCTGTTTTCTGGTGTTGAAGAAACTCAAATCCAGCACCTTCACCACACTTATAATTCACAAGGTAGACTTAAGAGCAAGCTGTTACCAGGGAACATTTTACAGAAAATTGGGAGAAGTTAACTGTGTTTCCTGACTCATAACCTTGTAAATGTGAGAGGGTCAGACAGATTCCCACCTAAACCCTACCAAATTTCAGGATAATGAAAGAAGCCTTCTGCAAACCATGTTAAAAGGCCTCACAGGAAAACTAGCTGACCTCCCTGCAATCAAGGGTTCAGGCTACCTCAGATCAACTCAGTCATCTCAAAATAAGGCATTCTCAAGAGATCCCTGTCTAATTTTTGTCCTTTATTTTTTTATTTCAGATGTGATGCAGGACCCATATATCTCCAGATAGTTACCATAAGCTAAAAGTGTGTCTCTTTAGCTTAAGAATTTGGGGCAGTAATTATATAAATAAAACCATACTGATTGTACCCAGAAGATTCTAACACAAATGTTTCATACTTTCTTGCAGAACTTTTGTCAAAATACTAAGTATCCTTCTTGTAGATTTTGAGCATAGATTCCTTCCAAGGATGGTACAGACATCTATGATTCTACCACCTGTTCTTCTCCAACCTATTTTGATCTGGTGTCACTGTCACTTGTTAGTTCTCAGGGAATCACTGTTAGGCCACAGTTTATGCAACAATACATATACAAGGTATCTGCACAGAGACTTCTTTTAAATATAAACTTCATGTTCCCACTGTTTGGGTCACAAGTTTTATTTATTCGTAGCAGGAAGGCTTGGTCCATCTGTCCATCCAGTTGCCTGCTTTTTCAAGAAATCCATTTTTTTCTTATCTTTTTTTTTTTTTTATCATAAAGGATTTACCATTGGGATACGGAATATCACAAAATAGTCTTGCCGAGTACAGCTTGGCCATGTAAGGGACAGTATGATATGGTTTCTGCCCCAGGAACTGAGCCAGCAGGGTGTGGACCTTCATGAGTGTTGATGGTTGCTGTGGGTGTAAGGCTCCTTCGTAATATATATCAGTGTACATGTTTTCAGGTTTCACCTTTGAGAAGTGTCCTCTCTGCCAAGGATAATGACTCCATGACAGTCAGAGACAGCAAGAATCTGGAGTCAAGAGTCTATCTTTGTCTCAGCAAAATGGAAGACTACTGTAGCTTTTAAGACAGCCCTGAAGGCTGTGGGAAAGAACTCTGAAACCGCGAATTCAAAAATACATAATTTCTCAAATATTCAAAATATAGGATGCTTCATGAACCAAAATAAACCCAAAAAACAACAAAAAAACAAACAACAACAATAACAACAACAAACCAGAGGCAATTGCAGTATGAGCCAAAAAGATACAAAGAAAGGAGATAGAGAGATTTAGGGAGAGGTGATTGCAGACCAGAACAGGGTCCACCCAACTGAGTTTACAAAGGCAGGCAAGTCTCTGAATCAATAATAACTCTGAATATTCCAATGTTTTTAAAAAAGAAAAAAAAGGGGGGGGGGCTTGCTCTCTCTTCCTAAGAGTCAAGGGGCTAAGGTCAGGGAATGCTAATTCAGAGGGTGGTCAAGAGCAAACCTGGAATTAATAACTGAATTGATATGTAAATTTTTTAAAACTGGGCTTTTGATCTGCATGAGATGGGCTAGCAGAAAGTGATAGCACTTCTCATTTTTAGACTGTTTTCTAGTGTGAGTTGAGCTGTCTGAAGATCTCTGGAGAGCGAACACAACTCTTCAAAAAATTTTTTTCTAACAGGATCTCTAATTTTGCTTGGTAAAAGTCCCTGGAGAGTGAACACTGCTCTTTTAGAACTTTTCATTGCTCTTTTAGAATTTTTTCTAGCAGGAATTATTTAGAGAGTAAATACAGCTCCTTTAGAATGTTTTCTGGCTTTCTGATTTTGACTGGAAAACCCAAGAATTGATTTTAGAATTTTTTCTAACAAGATTTCTTACTTGGTCTGAAAATCTAATAATTTTTAATAGTAGCTTTTCTGACTTTGGTCAGAAAACCCATGAGCTATCCAGTGAGCTTTTTAATTTTTCTAGCTTTTAGCTAGAGCTAAAAGAGCTGTCACAACGAGAAAGATTTTTAGAATAACAAGAAAAAAGCTGTCTCAAGGAGAACACACACACACACAGAGAGAGAGAGAGAGAGAGAGAGAGAGAGAGAGAGAGAGAGAGAGAGAGGAGAGAGAGATAATAGACCATCAGCTTGGACCCATTTTTGACATCCAGTCTTTTGTTTTGACAAGGCTGGTCCTTGGCATATGCTGTTATTTAGTATTTAAGATTTAAATTTATGTGTCATTGTAGATGATTATATAGAATAGTGTAACATTGAACATGAAATATGTAATCATCAAAGCAGAGTCATTAGTACCTTATCTCTGTTCTGCTCCCAATATTGCCCACTTGATTCATTTAGCTATTGAATGCTGCTATGCCATACATTCAAGGTCAGATGTTCTTTCAACATGATGATTGCAAAGAGGCAAAAGAATTATGCCATGTAAATTGTAACAAACAGACGAAAAACTCAAGGACGACACAAAAACATTAAAAAATTCCATGCTCATGGATTAGAAGAATTTTGTATTCAACACCAAATTGTTAGCTCTGGAAGACATACATACAAGTAATATTATACAGACTGAGAATATTTAGAAATATATTCCTAAAATGTACCCATATATATGCATATTTTAAAAAGAGGCGATGAATTTGAAAGAGAGTAGTGAGTGTTACACGGGAGGTTTTGGAGAGAAGAAAAAGAAGGGAAATTTTCTGAAAAAGAAAAAAAAAAGAAGAGAGTATTAAGAGATCAAAGACAAGGTAGCTTAACTGGATCATTCTATAAAGAGCAGTTATAAACTTAGAAAAATATATGAAGAAAGAATAAAGACAGCTTTGGTACAATATGAGAAAAAAAAAAAAAAACAACCTAATCATCAAATCAAGGACACTGGAGGAGAGCAATACCAAATACACAGAACATAGTTCCAAAGGGCAGAAGAGATGATTCAGTGACTAAGAGTATTCGTTGCTTTTCCAAAGGACCAAGGTTCAATTCTCTGCAGCATATAACCATCTATAACTCTAGTTCTAGGGAATCAGATGCCTTCTTCTAGCCTCCCGGCCCTGCCTGCATGTGGTGCATAGGCATCTATGCTGGCAAAATATCTACCCATACACTTAGAATAAAAGTAAAAGTATTAAGGAATGTATTTTCAACAAAATCATAAATGAAAAGTTCCCAACTCTAGCAAAAGAGATGCCCACCCAGATATAAGGTTCCAACACACACTAAGTGCACAGGAGCAGAAAAGAAACTTCTTACAACACATTAAAGTTAAAACATCAAAAACATAAGATCAAGAAAGTTTATTAACATCTGAAAGTATTTTTAAGTCACTTATAAAACCAGGCCCATTAGAATAACAATAGATTACATTATATAAAATTTTAAAGCTAGAAGTGACTGAAAATGTATTCCATATTCAGAAAGATCACAATTTTCAACCCACACTGTTATAGTAAATAAACTACCTATTAAAATTAAAGGAGAAATAAAAAAGATTAAAGAGTTGATGACCACTAAGCTGATTCCACAAAGGAAGTGAGAAAGAACACTTCAATCAGAAGAGGGGTATGAATACAACCAAAGGGTCACAGGAAATAATAAACAATACCAGGTCAGTAAGTAAAAAGACCTATAAGAAAATACCACAAAGTCATCAAAATTATAGTAACACACATCTCTCAATAATAACTCAGAATATTAACAGTCTCAATTTCCCCAGTGAAAAGATACAGATTAGCAGACTAGATTAGAAAACAGAATCTTTCTTTTCGGCTGCTTACAAAAAACATACACATCACCATAAACAATAGACACTACTTCAAGGTTAAAAGATGAAAATGGTATCCCAAGCAAATGGATCAAGAAGAGGAAAAAAAGAATGGAGGAGCTATTCTATCTGATAAAATGGACTTTAAATCAAATGAGTCAGAAGAAATAACAAAAGTTGTGCGTTACTGGTAAAGGAACAATCCACCAAGAGGCATCTGTAATTACAGATTCACATCAAACAGAAGAGCATCAATTTCTTAAAACTAAGAGCACTCAATATAAAACTATTAATTAATACTTGAATAGTGATGATGGGAGACCTAAATACCTCACTGTTACCAGATCCAAAGGTATTCTACTATTCAAACCAGCAGAGTATATCTTCACAGAAAGAAAAATAGTTAGATGGAGTAATGAAAGACCAAAGATGACCAGAAAAATCCAAAGCCAATACTCCGGGGGGGGGGGTTGTCATGCCTGGTTTCAATTCATACTACAGAGCCATAGTAATAAAAATTATATGGTACCTGAATGAAAACAGACATATAGATCAGTAGAATAGAGTAGAGAAGACATACATAACTCCATGTAACTATAGTTGCATTTTTTTTTGACAAAGATGCTAAAAATATACCTTGGAGAAAAGATAGAGCTTTCAGTAAATGGTTCAGGGAAAATCTGGTTGTCAGCATCCAGAAAGTAAAATGACATCTTTTCTTCTCACTTTGCAAAAACTCAGATACAAATGGATCAAGGAACTCATTATAAGACTTGAAACCCTGAAATTGTTGCAGGAAAATGCAGGAGAACACTTTGTTTTGTAGGCACAGGGAAGGGAATTCTGAATAGGGTGTAACTAATCTCATGAAGCCAGTAAGCTGCTTTACTGTACAGGGAATGGTCAGATGAGTGCAGCAGAACCCACAGAACCAGAAAATTCAGGGAGTGCTGTGAAATGCACTATTCTCGACATGATGTGGTGCTATAACTCACAGGACATGTGTATAGGCTTAGATTTTATTAAAACCCACCTTTAACAAAAGTTCTCAAATGTTTCCACCCTCCCCTTCTAGCCCACCACTCAAAGGTAGGGGAGAAAAGATAGTAAATAGGATAGGGGGCTGTGGATCTGTTGGGGGTGATTTCAATCTCTATTTATCAAGATACCAACAGTCCAGTTCCTTAGTATCAGGAACCAAACATGAATCAGCAGTGGTGGCAAGATCCAGCAGAAACCACCAGGCCTCTGCAGAATCCACAGGAGTCAGCTGGAATGACCAGGTCCAGCCAGGATGCCAGGAGAAGTTCTCTGCCATGCCTCTCTCAATGAAGCAAAGGTCAGAGACAACAAAGATGAAGTCACAAGACCAACAAAGAGTTGCAAGGCTAGCTATGCAAGTGCGCCATCACTGTCTCTTGAGTACCATTTATACTTTCCCCAAACATCACATGCCCTCCCATGGGTCTTGCCTTAGCAAAACAACTTGTGAATCAGCCACAGCAAAACACCATGTCATTCTGCGTCACATGACCCAACCAGAAACTTCCACTTGACATGTGATTACTGTTCAAGACCTACACAAGGTGATATATATATATATATATATATTATATATATATATATATAACATATATATATATATATATATATATATATATATATATATAACATGAAGCTAGAAGAACATTGGATTGCATTGTACAGGGGCAATTTAGAAAGAGAGAATTAAGGTATATATGATTAAGGTGAATAAGATATATAAGATTATAAGATAGTGTATACATCTATGACATTTTCAATTTTTTTTAAAAAAACGTTATTTTGCATTAGTTTATTCAGATAGTACAATGTTACAATGTTTTGTGATAAAATAGGTAGCTATTATCTGAAATTTGGTAGTGATGTATGTAGAGCATTTAGACTGTGTGTGCAGTTCAGATAGATTGCTCAATGAACGAGAGCACTGGCTCAGAGCCTAGTGTTCTGTGGAGAAGACTGAGTCAGACCACAAAATGTCCTGTGTTATTGATGTATCATATTAGGGGCATTTCTTACTCACAGCCCTTCTTCTCATTGGCCACTTGACCTTGGGCGTTGTCCTCATTGCCTTTCAGTCTGGGATATGCTAATAATGATACTTGTGATTCCATCAATTTTAGGGACTGAATGAAATGATTGTGCCTACAGTTAAGACTGTCTCATACACTGTGAGATTTCAGTGAATGTTACAAATCATAATTAACTTAGGATGCAAGAGCCTGTGACCTCTTTTGTTTTTTTTTTTTAAGTTTGATATTTTTGACCCTCTTGTTAACTTCAGTGTTGCTATATGTAAAAGAAATTCCTTTAAACTTCTTTTTTTAGGTTTCCTGCTTTTAAAATCTCATTTTACAGGAGGAAAGAAAAGGACCTCATCCTTAGAAGCTTGGCTCTGTGGAGCCAGTTAATGTCTCCATTGACCTGTTTTTAAGGTTAATCGATTCTTTTTTTTTTTTCCAGAAAGTTGAGAAAACTTAGCTGAAGTGGTTAAATGCTTGTAGCAGACACATTTAAAAGAGGTTCTTAGTAGATCCCTGACTCCAGCAGTGCAAGCTTATGCTTTCTTCCTTCCACAGAAAGCAGAAAAATCAAATTCTGGAAGTCATGTTAACAGCTTGGAAGATCCAGAGAATGGCCAGGGTTGAGGGTACTGTGGAGAACCAGGGCATTTGTGTGGAGTGTGCTTTAGAGAAACTGGTACTCTCATGACACTCCTGGGATCGCATGGACATTGTACACATCAGTTTTCAGTTCTTCCTTGTACAAAGGGGCAAATGAAGCAGAAATAGGTTGAGATGTACATTAAAAATTAAGTGATGAGAATTTGCATTTGCCATAGCGAAATCAATAAAAGTCAGTAACGGGGGGGAAGCACAAATCATTTTTCATTGTTAGAGGTGAATATAGATGAAAATATTCATAAAATGCTTCTTATGCCTCCTTTAAATGTAGATCATTGAAAGTGGGAATATATAATAGCGGGACCACATGCTGAGCTCAAATATATGTATATTATGGATTCTTTCTAAAGAAATAAATCAACTTAATTTTAAAAATCTTTTGAGTGTTTCAAGTCACAGATATTGGTTTTGACTTTCTCATATTAGTAGTGGTTTCCCATTTTGGTAGGTTAAGAATGAATTCCAATCGACAACCCACCTCATAGGGGACACTTTGTTCTCTAAGATTGCGGTTCTAGGTCATGATGTAAAACAACCAGAGATACAGTACACAAAACTGTTGAAGGCAGGAAACTCCAAGGGAAGAGAAGCTAGCCTGTCCCAGCCACATAAAAGTCATGGGTGTTCAGAAACATCAAGCTACAACTTAGACAACTTTCTTTAGTCTATTGGGATCTAGCTAACCTGAAATGTAAGGTCAAACACATGCCTAAAATAAGATGAATAGTATTACCTGTAACAAAATATTTAAGCCTGCTATAAAAACCAGTACTTGAAATGAAGCTCTATAGTCAAGGGGGAATTAAATATTGCTATTGCATAGGAAGTGTGCATCAAACTCCACCGAGTGACATGTTTCTAAAATCAGTATTGCTCATATGATCCCTCAGAGTTTATTCTAAGACATCTATCTGCATGCTTCAGCATGTCCTTCCAAAAGGGGAAATGGTGCTGTTTTATAAAACTAAAAAAGTGCAGAGATATATTTCTAACTTTTAATAGCTTCCTTTAAGGCAATTATAATGACTTTTTTTTTCTTACTGGTTTGCAAAATAATGAGCATAGGTTTATACTTCATAGTGATCTAATTATGCCTTGTCATGAAGAAACAGACCTGAACATTCACCTAGAGGATTGTTCTAAAGACTTGCTGTTGCTTTACCCCAGACTTTCACCTGTGAAAGTTTCCAGTGCCAATGACAGAACACATAGAGAAAATTAAATAGGTCACTCCTTCAGATTTTGAAAAATTTTCACTTGGTATTTTGCTAAGAGCATATATGCCCATGTCTGTCTGTGGGCTTGTATTAGAAGTGTTTCTTAAAAGCAAACATAGTTACAGAAAAAGAAAAATATGTTCTTTTTAAACAGGATGAATTCTGGGATCAAAGGTTAAGCTGCAGCATGGTGGGAGACCAGAAAAGGAAGTAAGGACTTACTGGCATTAGTCTCAAAAGAACACTAGTGAGATACCATAGAGAGCCTATGCTCTCCTTTGAAATGGGAAGAAGAGCTTCACAGACTCAGGAAACATGTAGGCAACAAATAGACTCCCTTTGATAGCTTCAGAGGCTGTGAAATAGAAACTGTGTAAAGAAAAAGAGCAAGTGGTAGACTAAGCAAGTGAATCATGAATATCAATGATCACAAAGAAATATGTCTTTATACATCATGGGTGTCCACGGGTTGCTATTGTCCTCACCATGCCTCACAGATAACAGCAGGTTGCTGTGGTCCTTCTTAGCCTCATAGGTGTCTTACAGGTTGCTAGGGTCTTTATCATGCCTCACAGGTGACCACAGGGTGTTATCATCCACATCTTCTGTAAAGTTAGTTGCCCTAGAATAAATGACGGATTTGCTCAAAAGATAATTTAATATCTTTTTAATTGCAAGGTATTCTGGTTCAAGAGAACTGAAAGTGAAATCCTGTGCTTTGATTTGTATTTCCCTAAGTACTGATAACGTTGATCATCTTTTCAGGTATTTATTAGTTATTTATATGCTATGGAAAACTACTTGTTTTAAGCCTTTGCCTATTTTAATTAGATGATTTTCCTGTTTGTTGTTGGCTTCCTTGTTGTTCTCTTTTCAGGAAAATAACCAACTTAGCAAGAAGGCAGAGCCACTGAAACTCTTATACCTCATTGGTAGGAATGTAAAATGGTGCTACCTCTGAAAAATATTTTGGCACGTTACAGTTGCATTGGCCCATCAACTCCTGTCAGATAAACAATCTGAAGGGCAAGAATGTATTCACACTAAATATGCATGCTTCCTAATGGTTCTGGAAGTATATATTACTTAGTGCTCATTGCAAAGTTTGTAAACCCCCAAAATTGTATGTCTATAAAACGTCACATTATTTCAGAATTTAAAAAGTATTGACTTTTTTTTATTATGCTATGTGGAAAAACTTCAAGACTTTATTCTAGGTATAGTAGTGGCCTTTTTTTGCTACAATGAAATACTAGCCAAAAAGGCAATTCAGCGAAGAGGGATTATTTTCTGCCTGAGATACTCTTCCTAGAATGGAAGGGGTGATGGAAGAGGCGTGTGTGGCTGTTCACAGTGTATAAGCTGACAGGAAGCAGAGACAGGAACACCAGTGCCCTACTTTCTTTCTTCTTTTTACTCTTTGTCAGATTTCAGTCCGTAGGAAGATCCTATCCATGTTCAGAGTAGTCTCCTCTTCAAACCACTCAGAGACATGGTCTTAGACACACTCAGGGGCTTATTTCTGAGTTTTTTTCTAAAGTCACTCAAGTTGACAGTGAAAATTAACTATTACAAGTTTGCCAACTTGACACCCAAACACTCCACTTCAAGTCATAACCTTTCACGCCATTACCCTGAGGTCTCATTTTCACCTCATAATATCAAATGTATTTATTTAATCCATCTTTAATAATGAATAGCTACCCATATTCATTAACAACCCCAACAATTCAATAGTGCAGAGCCTCAGTTTCTTTGAGACTTAAGCTAATTTTTTAATCATTAGCACCTAGAAAATAAAATAAAAACCAAATTATATATTTCTGGAATACAATGGCACAGAATATTCATTGACAGTTCAAAGAGGAGGCATGGGGACATAGTTAGAAAAAGTCAGACCACAGTAAGACTAAATAAATCCCAACAGGGCAGGCTCCAAACCCTAGATCTCTAAGTCTTGCATCTGGGGCTGGAATCATCTGGGCATCAAAGGGGTCTGGAAGCCCCGCCCTTCCAACTCTTCAGACTATAGCATGTATGACCGTTTTCTTGGGACAGCTCCACTTGGTGCCTTCAGCTTTACTGGATGTCTTCTTTCCGCGTCCTGAAAGCTTGAGTGTGGTTGCATTAATACTGTATTCATTAATTTAGGGGAAATTTCAAGGCAGGATAGTGTTCAGGTTGTTCATTGTTACTGAGAAAGCAATAAATAGAAAATATGGATATGAAAAACGGTTACAGTCTGTGAGGAAAGGAGAGCGGGGAAGCTAAAAGTCACAAACAAGTGAAGTATGGGGAAAGCAGCGAAATCATGGTTCCATACTGGTCCATGCTCCTCCTCCATTCACTTCTCAGTACCAACTTTCTACATCATTTGTTTGCTGTGATAAAATATCTGTCACCTTATGGAAGGCGGGTTTTGTTATGGATGGATCTGGAGCTGTTTGTATTTTGATGCTAATTCCGGTATCCTGGGAGATGTTGCAGACAAGAAGGGAGTCAAGTACTCAGATCACTTCTTGTGAACCAATCCCCTAATGAATAAAGAAGCCAATCACTGGGGGAGTAGGCGGGACTTCCGGGTTGGATGGCGGAAGAGAAGAAGGAGGAGAGCTTTAGATACTTTTTGGAATGGGGATAGCTTGAAGGCAAGATGTAGCCGCTAGAGTTTCCCAGTCTCCTGGCAGATCCGTCAGGATTCACCACCGGAGGAATCAGATTTAATAGGGCTTACTACATAAGGTTTTAGTTGTTGCTCCCAGAGATGGAGTTGCCATTGTTTCAGAGCTAAGTTTGTGTGGTATTCTTGTGGTGATTCAACTGGGTTCCAGAGAGAAAGGTACCGGCAACAGAGCATGGGTTTGCCTGGTGTGCACCACAAAGGCCCTGGGGGCTTTGAAGCATGGGGCTGGCATGGTAACGACCCGCCAGTGGGAACCTAGCAAGCTGGGAGCTGGGTAGAGAGATTGTGGAGTTCTGCACTAGCGTCTCCACAATAATAACAATAATAACAGGTCGGCCATTGCCTGCCAGTGCATGGCTGGCCAGCCCCATGGGGCAGAAAGTTGGCTGGTGCCTAGCAGTAGTGTGGGAAGCCTGCCGATCATTTTTTATTATTTCCTAAAACAGGATTTAGTTTGCCTCACAGTTCAACAGAATACAGTTCATGGTGACAGGGAAGGCAGGGTAACATGATTATGAAGTGGCTGGTCACATTGCATCCATAGTCAGGAAGCAGAGAAAAATGAATATTGGTGCTCATCTGGCTTTCTCTCTTATATCCAGTCCATGATGCAACCCACAGGCTGGTTCTACCCATATTTAGCACAGGTCTCCTTTCCTAGAGTAAATTTTCCTAAGAACACTGAGAAGTTTTTACCGCCTGAGAAGACGACAGCCCCATAAGCAAAGGTCTCAATTCACAAGGCATCTGCAGAGATGGGACTATAAAACCATATAGAAGCCCACCACAAAGGGACGTTTTGTAATGCCAAAGGAGAAAAATTTGGAGTAAATGCCTAAACAAACTACTGTTAACACAGGAATTCCTGGCTTACATCTAGCCTATTAAATTACAAAAAAAAATTCTTATACTGGGGTGATTATGACCAATAACTGAGTCAACACATGTGTCACTACAACAAATGGCATGTATCTGGATTTTTAAAAGAATATACAATATTTTTAAAATTAAAAAAATGGATTAAGGACTTGGTTGGGCCCTTCATAAATATGGCTATGCCATAATAAGGCCACATCCTTCAGTCCTTCCTCTAACTCTTCAATTGGGTCTCCGGGCTCAGTCCAATGCGGGGTTCATGGAAAGGAGATTGGGAAGGGGATCAACATTTAGAATGTAAATAAATACAATCATAAAATAATAAAAAATAAAGCCACATCTTTTAAATGCATGTCCCTATTAAATGTCACACAAGTGCAAATTTAATTCATAATGTGTTATAGACAATAAATCTATATGGTTGAGTATAGAGAAAATGGCAGCTATTGTAAAGGTTTATCAAAAACTAAATACAACAGAAATTTTCATACATTGCCTATGTAGTTGTAAATAGGTATGTTCTGAGACCAGTTTACCTTGGTGTGGCCTGCTTTGGGACTTTACTTAAATGAGTCACTTGCTGTTATGCTTGAGAGATTAGGACTTGGTCATCCATGTAGAAGCAGCACAATTTTTCTTTACTTTTTCTCCTTTCCTTCTGTACCTCCATTTATCAAAACACATAAATAGATACACAAAAAAGCATTATCAACGATAATCCTAATCTGGAATCAGTCCAGGCATTTATGAACAGGATGCTCAAAAAGTAGTGTCATGGCACCTGCTTCTCAGCTGGGGAGCGTGTGTGCCTCAGAGGGTTTTTAGCATTGCCCATTGTATATTTAGAATATACGTTATTATCATCATGATTGAGAGTGCTAATCCCTTCAGTGGGCAGAACCCAGGTTTGCTCCTTAACTTGCCATAGTCCATGGGATGTGCTCCCACAACAAGAACTATCTGGCCAAAGAATGTCAAGAGAAACACTACTCCACTACAAACTGCCAAAATCTTAGTAGTAGCTTAATACAAGTATGTTCTCTTAAGCATCTATCTGTAGGTTATCAGTCCATCACAAGATTAAAACCACAGTGCCTTCAGATCTTGGTGACTCTCCAGAGGCTCTCAGGATGCACATGTGTTCTTGTGTTTCCTTGCATCTGGAGGAGAGTCCCTTCACAGTGTGGCATTTCATATTTATTCCTTGCTTAGACCACATTGCCTTGGGAAAGTGGCCAGGATCCTTACTTTCACATCCTCTCCCCACTCTCTGCACTGCTTTTTCACTTTAACATTACTCAGTATTGCAGTTGAGTTCACCTGGATTATCCGGAAGACACTCTATTTAAGGTCCACCTCTTAACAACACAAATACATTCTATCTTGCCATATGTTGTAACATACCCATGGGCAATGGTCTTTTGCCAGGAAGCGTTCATGAACCCCAAAAGACCACCATGTCCTTTCCAATGTAATCACATTAGGGTCTCTTTATTACAAACTCCAGTTTGGGCTCACTCACTGCTGACCCCACAGGAAGGTTTGCTGAAGCAGCCCTGAACTCTCATCAGGACAAGGTTTTATAGAAAATGGAAGCAAGTGCGGGGTCGGGGTCCATCCTGGGCAAGCATCTAACTGAACGTCCATTGTAAACTGACAGGTGGGTGCTCTGAGGCAAGACCATATACAATCATGAACAGTCGGGAAGTACATTCGAAACAATCAGACTAATGTTTGAGTCACTGTTGGTCAGAGGTAGCTAGGGAGTAACCCTGGCCAAGGACAAATCATGGGATCCCTCCTGGTACTTGGATGCAGCTAGGGTCCAGCTATTGGCCAAGTTCTCAGGCCCTTCTTTGTTTTTCTTTTAAGATGGAAACAGGTTCCAAGATGGAGTAGGTTTGGCCTCTTAATAGTATTACAATGTTAATATTATTGAGGGAGGGGCTGTTACTATGATGTAGTAAGCAAAGAAAACGTGTTTCAGTGCCACATATATTAGCATGCCCTTAAATTTCATGAAATAATGTTAAGTAGTCTGTTTATATGAAATTCAAATTATAACAAGATAAAGTAAGGTGACAGAAATTAGAGTAACGATTTCCTGACTGACCTGGACACAGCACATGTAGGAAAATGTACAAGCAGAATCCTCATTTCCCCAAAGCATCCCAATTCCACATTTTTCTGGGCAGGGCCCGGAAAGCTCCTTCTTTGTTAGCATATTCTGTGGATCGCCTCCAGAATTTTTTCTACATTTGATGTCCTCCACCCAAACATTCAGAATGTGCTTTAAATCCCCCAAACAAATCTCTTCCTGCTTAAAGTTGCGGGAGTGGATTACATTTCTTGTAACTGAAAAAAAAAATTTTTTTTTCAAATTATGTGGCACCAACAATAGCTCAGCAAAAAGCTATTTGTCAGGCAATTTGAAGTATAAGGCTTCATGCTGGTACTGCACAAATGGCTTCTTTTAAATCCTTGTAATCACTGAGTGCTGATGCTGTGTCTCATAGGTGATTCAGGGAGCATCAAAAGGTTACCACTCTTACCCGTAGCCAACCAAGGGGATGGCTAGATGCAAACCTAAAGGCTTTCAGGCCGGGGCCTTACTGCAGTCTGCAGCTTGGTTTTATTAACCTTTCAAAATTAAATGTTGAACTCTCACAACTTTTCTTCCGGTAAGTATTTTACTAGCTCAAAGGAACCTTGCCAGCTTAACTTATTTCATTTTTTTCATATACTGAGTTATCAGTCGACTCCCTTGGTTACAAACAATAGAATCTACTCTGGCTACCTTGGGTGCGATAGCAGTGCACTTAAATGTGTCAGATGGCTAATAGCTTCACAAGGATGTCTGGAAAAGGAATAGGGAAAAAAAAAATTCTCAAAAGCAAATCTTTAACAGAAGAATTCCAAAGCACAGTGTAGAATGGGGCTGTGAAGGAAACCAGGTGACATTCTGACTTGGATAGTAAAATGCCAGAAAGTTGACATACTAGTAGTTCTGACAGCACTGGACCACAGTGTATTAGAAATGCCAACTAACCCTGACCATGATCCCACGTCCTGCATGATTGACTTCTGGGTCTCATTTCTACATTGAAGGTCCAACATACAGGCTGTCCTTCTTTGGCCTGTCTGTCAGTGTAGATAGGGCTTCTGATTTCTGCCCTAGAGGGCCAGTGAGCCCAGTGACATTCCCCTACCCCACCCAGGTACAAAAATAGCCATATGGGGATAATGGGAGATAAATATGGAGATGTCCACCATAGGTTTCTATCTATTCATTGAAAGAATTAATAGCTTACTTATCCTGAGTAGTTGTCATTAGTAAATAGCTAGATACCCTCCACTAACAGGTTTACAAACCCACGGTCGCCTCTTCCCCATTTAAATTAAGTTGTCGGTTTCTAAGAAAAATGGTTCTTAAATGAAAGATTATGGTAATGAATATTCAGTTGGCTAACCATCCATCTCGTAAATGGATATAACAAATGATCATTAGCATGCTGCTAATTTCTCAGTTGTGCATAATTTGACTTTATTTCCAGCCTATACAAGCTCCTATGTGTCTTGTGTTTGTAATGGGATTTTTCTTATTCACAGATGTTTGTGAGTAACCTCATGAGAATAACTGAAGAGTTATGAATTGGATGTTTAAATTTTAATCGGCCTACTTTTAAATTAGATTCCTCTTTAGAACACAGGATTTTCTCCCATGATTTTATTTCACTAATGCTTCATAGATATTTAACAGATCACATACTTTATACTTAGGATTTGACACAGTGCACACAGGCAGATGAATTGAATGCATCTTAACTGTCAAAAACTAATTATTTCTTTGAAATTCCCACAGGCAGTAATTTCTCCTCTGCTTTACTGCCTTCCAGAATCTTAAAAATAATACTGTTAGTTCATCTCTCTCTCTCTCTCTCTCTCTCTCTCTCTCTCTCTCTCTCTCTCAGTGGGGAACATGAAACACACATTCTTCTGTGGATATAAATGGCCAGCATTTTTAATAAAATTTCTGTGATGTTTTCCTATGATCTCAATGTGCCTTGACATTATTGGCATAAGCAGCTATCCCTTTACAACACTTTATGAAATGCTGTAAGTACTGTTCTAAATTAATAAACACTAAAACATATGACTGGCGAACTACATACCAATAAGTAAGGAGTTCCTGTGATCATCCATGTAACAACTGCCGAGAATAAATACTGGAACTTGTTAAATTGACCATCCAACCCCATGTGTAATTTTATAAGAAAGACAGACATGTTAGGACAATTATTCATAGGATAAATATTGATTTTCTGTCTCTTACAAGACCCTATCCCACCATGTGCCCACCTCTGTCCCAGTTATTATATTATGATCTTTCCTATTTCTTTTTTCTTTTTCTTTTTCATAATTTCTTGATATTTTTTAACCCAAAGGGACTTTTAAAATAGGAGTAATTTTTATTAGATATTTTCTTTATTTACATTTCAAATGTTATCCCCTTACCCTGTTTCCCCCCTCTGAATCCCCCTCTCCCATCCCTCTTCCCCCTGCTTCTATGAGGATGCTCCCTCACCCATTCACTCACTCCCACTTTCCAGCTCTAGCATTCCCCTACACTGGGGCACAGAGCCTTCTCAGGACCAAGGGCGTCTCCTCCTATTGATGCCAGACAAGGCCATCCTCTGCTACATTTGTGGCTGAAGCCATGAGTCCTTCTGTGCGTACTCTTTGGTTGGTGGTTTAGTCCCTGAGAGTTCTGGGAGCTCTGGTTGGTTGATATTGTTGTTCTTCCTAGGATCTGAAGGACCTTCCCTAAGCTTTCTATTGTACTCTAAGCCAGTTCCTCTCACACCTCCCTGGGGGCTCTCCAATGTCAACAGAGCTCTTTGTTACATCAAGAGATTTGCTAACATTTGACCACTGCAGCAATGGCCTCTGGAAACACCACTCACTTCTTTGGTTTCTGTTATGCTTTCCCCTTCTTGATCTCTCTGTCTTTAGACTCATTTCTTCATTCTTTATAGACTGTTCTTTTGATGCGAACCTTCTCATGCTGCATTTATTTGAGAGTCCCAACTTTCCTCTTCCTCCTAGCATATCTTGAGCCACCCTGACTGCACATGCTAGGAACCTCACAGAGCCCCATTCAAAGCATCCTCCAGTACCTTTATCCTGAGCTCCACAGCCCCATGGCCCATTTGTGTGGAGATTCCTGTGCAATTTAGACTCACCCAGACCCATCATCCTTCTGAAATAGTCACAATTTGCTCCCTGTGGCAGAAGAGTAATTTTCACGTTTTTAAGCCTATGGGCAGCTTTGTAGACATTAACATTATTGAGCTCTTCCACCAACCAGGCAGCACACACTAGCTGGTACGAGGCCGTGACACATATACACCAGAGGACTGCCTGGTCTGGCCTCAGTGAGAGAAGAGAGGCCTAACCCTTAAGAGACTTGAAGCCCAGGGAGTGGGGAGGTTTGGGACATCCTCTTGGAAATGGGCAGGGAAGAGGAATGGGATGGGGAATGCTGAAGGGCAGACCAGGAGGGAGAAAATGGCTGGACTGTAAAAAAAAAAAAAAAAAAAAAATCAAGATAATTATAAAACAAAACAAAGCAAAACCATTTTGAGCTCATACAGGGCTTTCCTACATATTAATTTTAATGTTCTTCTACAAAGCTTTTGAAAAATTTAAATCACTTATTCTTTCATTTAAAGACTATATATTATAGTTTCAGAGGGCGAGTCCATGATCACCATGGCAGGGAGCATGGCAGCAGGCTGGCAGGCATGACACTGGAGCAGTGTCCACAAGTATGGTCAGTGTGAAAGACAGCAGGGGATGGATGGTGTAGGCTTTGGAAACCACAAAGCCCTCCCCCACTGGCACACCTCCTTCAACAAGGCTACATTTCCCAATCTTTACTGATCCCTCTATCAAATAGGAACCATACATTCAAATGGAGCCTATGGAGTCCATTCTTATTCACATCACCATGTATGGTATCCACAGTGTTGAAAATTAAAAACCAGCTTGAGGTGGGTAGTGTAGGGACCGAAAAGCTTTTGCCATCTAGTGGGTGTGGAAATACTGGCTAACTCAAGTTCAGGTCTTCCCGTGGTCTTTTCCCCTAATGTTTCCAGCTAGATGACTGAAAGAAAGGTTTCCCTTTGTTCAGATTTGTCTAAGTGACCTAAAGAGGAAGGGCCTTCAGGAAGAGCCATAACAAGCATGGCACAAATGGCCCTGCTGTGAAGTGAGGGGCAGCTAAAGCTGTCTCGTCTCTGATTCCCAAGTGGTACACTTGTAGGGTAGCCCCTCCAGGCACTTCCTAGGGGGAGCTGATTTATCAATGAGTGTAGCAAAATGTCGTTTTTCACTAAAAACAGAACAAAAAATAAATAAAACAATAAACCAAAAAAAAAGTGATAACATAATGTTTCATTGGCCAGCCCTGTCTCTTTCTGTATAGGAAAGATTTCTGTACACAAAACACCTATGACAGAAAAACCCAATTATTATACTAAAAGAACAAATGCACATGAGAAGTTGATGGTGGATTCAAACAGATTCTATGGCTATTTTGCTGTGGCCTGTCATCTCTTTCTGGTGCTCTGTTGGTGCCTCCCACCCCCACTAACCACTCCCCCTCCAGCAGGAATACCAGAGTGCTACCCAGTTTGCCCGGACCGCCCACCGTCGCCCGGACCGCCCACCGTCGCCCAGACCGCCCACCGCCGCCTGGACCGCCCACCGTCGCAAGACCTGCCCGCCATTGCAAGAACTGCCCATCATTGCGAGAACCTCCGTGGCAACTTCAAAGGACTCAGGGGCATGCTGAGAACCCTTCCTTGTACTTAAGCCAGTTCAAACAATAAAAATCTGGGCCTTGATCAGACATTTTGCCAAGGCTCCATGTTTCCTTTCGCAGCCCTGTTCTTTTTCAGGAGTTCTCGTTCTCCAGTTCGGATCCACAGTGTTTCTGCAGGCAGAACCACACAGTGCTCATACTTAAGGAATCACCAACTTAGAAATTCAACATGCCTTGCAGTTTTTGATGGAACTGAATAATGTACTGAACTATAAAACAGTGATAGTGTCTGGTAGTCTAGCCTGCCCCAGCATTGGTATAACAGTTCTATTTACAAACGCCTTTGGCTAGATTGACTAAGCTTTGGTATCAAGAGTCGACTGCATACACTCTGCCCATAGAGGTGACTTAAGTATGAGTTTGAACTATGGCTACTCTTGGTTGTCCACTTAACTACAACAGGAGACCTGGGTATATCTGTGAGGGTTGTTTTTTGGTTTTTGGTTTTTTGTTTGTTTTGTTTTGTTTTGTTTTGTAATTAAATCATTTGAACTTGGAAGACCCACTTATAATCTTGATTTTTTTAAAATGGTATAGTCCATCTTTAATCTGGGCCACACCTTCTGGTGGAAGAGGGAATCTCTCTCTCTCTCTCTCTCTCTCTCTCTCTCTCTCTCTCTCTCTCTCTCTCTCTCTCTCTTGTTCACTCCTTCATTGGCATTAGAGCTTACTTCTTCAGGATTCCAGTGTATACTGAAGACCAACTGAGACATCAGTCTTGTGGACAGAACAGCTTTTGGACTTAATGACTTTGATTTGGTAGACAGACTCTTTTGGATTAACTGGGTCACAGCCTATAAATCACTCTAA
Source organism: Mus pahari (assembly GCF_900095145.1). Classification (NCBI taxonomy): domain Eukaryota; kingdom Metazoa; phylum Chordata; class Mammalia; order Rodentia; family Muridae; genus Mus; species Mus pahari. The sequence goes on along the minus strand of NC_034604.1, from coordinate 52,997,424 downwards.
TAAGTCCCTTTTATGTATCTATATTCAGATGTAGGGATAATCTCTTATGTACTGTTTGGAAGCATCAGTAGAAATCTGATATCCAAAAACCTGAGGCAGGATTAGAAGGCAGGACATCAGGCAGCAAGAGAGGAACTCTTAGATAGAGTCATAGGCAGGAAGATTCCCAACCCAGACTTGGACAAAGTCAGATGCATGAGACTTAGGAGAGGTAAGTAGTCATGTGGCAAACATAGAATAATAAAGACAGGTTAATATAAGTTATTAATCTAGTGGGATAATAGCATAGCTATTATCTAGGCATTTAATTAATAAATAATAAGCCTCCAAATCGTTATTCAGGAACAGGAGAACAGGTGGAAACACCTGTGGCTACATACAGACTCAATCTATCACCTCTGTTCTCTAGGGAAGCCTGACTAATACAAACATTTACTACTTAATTTAATTAGTACTCCAAATTCACTTGCATAGCTACTATGAAAATGAGTCAGATTTCTTGGTCATTTCCAACTGTAGTGGGCAGTCTCGTGTATGTATGTAGTGGTGTATTTAACCTTCCCATCAGGTGGAGCGGAACCTACTCTTGGTTCATTTTGGTTTCATTTTGGGGAATTTGTGGGCATGGGTCTATACCTCACCAACACAGTGATGGGTCCAGGAGTCACTTAGTCACTCTCTGCTACTAAAATACTTAAAACTCTTCCAGTTTTTCTATCCTCTGTGATTTGATATTTCACATTCTTTTGATGCTTCTGGCTACACATTTTCCTTTCAATAACTTACCTTTCCATTAAGTTAGGCTAATAGGTTTCTATTGGTTATCAGCAAAGTTATCTTAGAAAAAATAGATCAGTAAGAGAAGTTGGATTTTAGACAAAAGAGCCTTGAGTAAAGGTTTGCTGTCTGAATGTGGTTTAAAATAAGACAGAGTAAACACACCGAGTCTTGCATTTACAAAGAAAGGAAGGGGAAACCCCTAGCCATGTCTAGAATCAACAAGTGTGTCACCTGGTGGAATGCACCTGGGATAGGGGATGAAGAATGTCAGACAGTAGGGCAGAATAGTTCATCTTGGTGTGTGTTGGTCTATTTTTCATGTTATGATGCCCTACGTGAGCTATCTTGATAAGGTAGCGGGACTAATCTAACACACAGTTATGGAGGTTTAGAACAAGGCTCGAGGACTGGCTTGGCACTGGTGAGTGTCACATCAGAGTTGAGTGTCATCACAGCAGTGGATGTCCATGAAGGCAGAGACGTGATGGTGTCCTCGACCATCTACAGTTAACCTAATGACCTGTGACAAGGCAAACCTGTTGTGATCATACTATTTCCTACTTTCCACCATCCTGGGACCAACTCTGTATTCCCAACCTCGGACGAGACCCAAGCCACAACATGATGGCATGTGATAAATTAAAATTTAGGAAACAAGTTCATTTTGTAAAAGCCTTAATCAGGGCACAGACAACATATACAAGTCTATCAGCCTTCCTTGGACAGTGATTAAAGACACTAGCATTTGGCCAAAGATCATGGAAGTTACAGTGGACTATTGATTTTATTTTATTTTTTTTTTAATTTTTTGAGTCACTGAGTTACGTAAATATTTGGTTTGACAAACAACCTTCCAAGCCCCTTTCAGGGAAGGACTCTGATAAAGTAACAGAGAGGCTTTGATTCACAAATCAGGGAAATCTCACAGGGTTTAGAGACACTGACAACCTGAACTGAGCTGTACAGTGTGATCTCTGTGTTCCCATCTTGATGAAATGGCATGTGCTTTCTTGAGAAATTAAACTCCCATTTTGCCTCATTGCTCATGGGAGACTTTTAAAAACTCAGTTTTGCTTAGATAGTAAAATGAAAATCTTTCATATAAATCCATGAATTTCAGGTGCTCAGGAATGTATATCAAAATAAAGTGCTTAAAATAAAGATGGTAACTCATTTTGAATTAGAGTGATTTTTTTCATATGGGTAAGTGAACTCATACAGTTTCTGTATCCAACATGACAGCTCCATTCAAATCTAGGTTCCTTAATAAAAACTAAATTAAACATAGTCACTGAGTAACAAGATTTACAGGAAAAGTGTTGGCATAATGTGAAGATATACACAGAAGAATCTGAAAGCTAAAAATGGCAGACTAGATCTCTCATGCCTCCAAAAACCAAAAAAACAAAAACAAAAAACAAGTACCTTGCAGAAATCCTGACTCAACCACCTTTTCCCAACACTTCCCGCAAAATAAATCTTTAAAATCAACTTTTCTGCCTGATCCTCTCTGGCCAAGAAGAGGTAGCTACTTAGATGTTCGGGTTCATACTCTGGGCTTATCACAGATGGTGAGTTCCAGGTGTAGGGGACCTAGGGGACCTAAGCTAACATCTGCAGGAAGAAAAATAGGAAATGCTAACAACTCAGGCTGGGCATGGGCTTCACTGCTTTATCCTATGTTTACCTTCTCAGGGAGGTTGACTTCTGCACTTGTCAAAAACAAAGACCTATCTGGGTACCCCTTCAGAAAAAAAATTGAAGGGATTGCATGAAAATAATGAAATAATAGCAAAAAAATGTTTATTGTTCAATGCATGATCTTCTAAATAGTTAAAGGCAGAGATAAAATATTTTGTTCATATATAATAAGCATTTCTTTCTTCCTATAATCTCTGAGGTCCCACTCACTATATTTAGGACACACATAGTTTTAAGGATTCCTAGCTACATATGTTTTTACTCTTTTACTTTTCATGTTCAGTGATGTCTAAGCTCTAAAAGAAATAGGCACTTTTTTTTCTTCCATACTCACCCAGGCAGAATATATTTTATTCACTTAAAAGCAAAACTTTTAGTTACTTATTTGCTATATTCAATGTAAAAAGCAAGCCTGGCTTGACATTAAATACAAGGAACTTGTGAAGTCAGTTATATTTATTGCTGTGGCTTGGAACGGTAAGAGACTCTGAATTAGTTTTCTACAGCAACGTGGAAGTGAGCAGAACCTTGAAGGCAGAAATTCATTACTTGGGAAGACAAGAAGTGAGGGTAAATATCATCCAGATAGCAAGTTGGCACTAAAGCTTTAGTGTAAAATTTCTAATGTATTTCTTTGGGGATTTCTTGTTGTTTACAATGTGGGCAATAGAAATTTTAACCAAAGCAGACTGATACTGAGTCTGTGATTATGTAAAGAATGCACAGTGCTTCCGAATAAATAAATAAATAAATAAATAAAATCTTAAAGTTTTAACTCAGCTGATTTTGTCACACAAAAGAAAAAGAAAAAAAAAAAAAAAAAGGATCGTTTCCTTTTCTGTTCCCGCCCATACACTTTTTATATTCTTATCTTCTTCCAAGGAGACAAATGGACATGGATCCCGGACATCATGGCAACATTTCACTCTGTTAGTTGTGACAGAATATCTGACATGTACAACTAAAGGGGACATGGGTCATGGTGGAGGGACATAGCCCATTGTGAAGAATATGCAGCCGCTGGTGGCTGAACTGTGCTTGCAGAGAGTCCCATCTTGGCTGACCATGAAGCAGAGATCTCACAAGACACAAGATGGACTCTAATCCTAAAATCCCAACACTCTGACTCTATGTTCCCAGGTAAGGCCTGAGTTCAGAAGGTTCCACTACCTTACCAAATGATGCAACTATGTGGGGACTAGTTCTGCAGACACATAAGCCTATGAGAGACTCTATTTTAAAGTTTACAACACGGTGTCTTAAACTACATTTCAAAACACTGCTCTGTTGAATAGCTTTCTGGGGTCACACAGAGAGACTCATCCATCTGACTGACTTGTCTACAGCACCCAAGGGCAGCAAGCACAGGGAGGTTATACTTTATTCAACACCTCTTGCAAGCTCGGTGATTCCACCATGGGACTCCTCCTTGAAACTCTGCATCTTCTATTTCCTCAGAGGACTTAGGAGCTTTGATGACCATGTCTGAGAACTCAGTCCTTTCATAACTGTCATCTAAGAATTCAGAATGGCCTTTAAAAGGGTGAATTGGAGTTTAACATTCGGCTCATTCTACTCAAAAATCTCTTCTCTGCTGTATGCAAAGTGGGAGGGTGGTAAATATTGAGGGGACTCACATTCTAGGAGTACCATGGATATATGTGACCTAGAGTGATGTGGGAGATGTTACACACTTTATGTTATACAAATCAAAACTTTACAATTAACATGAACGAAATAGGATATGTTGGTCACAATTTCCGGTACACTCTGAATATTTATACATTGTAATCATCATCAGAGAGGATCAATAATGTATTTGATAGAGTAATTAGAAGCTTGCCTTTAGGCACAATGAGAGTAATACAGTATCATAAATAACAATGAAGCCAACGGGAAAAATGTTTTTATTCACTTTCCATTCTGATCACAGCCTCACTCTCCTCTCTCCTCTCTTCCCAGTCCCACCCTCATATCCCTTGTCCCTCCTTATCCACTCACCTTCTCTTCACAGAAAGGGAAGCATTTTTGGGGTACCATCCCACCCCAGAACATCTAGTCTCAGAAGGACTAAGCATATCTTCTCCCACTGAGGCCCAGCCAGGCAGTCCAGGTAGGGGAAGGCGATCCAGTGGCAGACAATAGAGTTCAAGACAGCCCTTGCCAATTGTGAGGAGACCCACATGAAGACCAAGCTGCACATCTACTACAGATGTGTAGGGAGTCTAGGTCCAGCCCCTGCATGATCTTCTGTCAGCAGTTCAGTCTCTCTGAGCCCCCATGGCTCAGGTTTGTTGACTCTGAAGGTTTTCTTGTGATGTCCTCGACCCCTCTGGACACTCTTCCACAAGGCTCCCCAAGCTCTGCCTGTTTGGCTGAAGGTCTCTGCATCTGTTTCCATTCACTGCTGGATGAAACCTCTCAGGAGACAGTTATGCAACAGCAGTCTTGTGACCTTCTGTCTTATGTAAATAATCAGACAGGCATAGTCATTTGACAGTAAAGGACATAGGAGGGGATTCTTGGAAAATATCTGGAAGAAATGAATCAAAGGAGAATTTTCATGTGCACTGATAAGAAAATAGCATTAGGTAAGAACCTCTTTTCTCTCACTATTCTTCATCAATGGATCAAAGGCCCCCATAAGTGTCAAACAGCTAAAGCACACACACACACACACACACACACACACACAAACACACACAGAGTATTTGTACAGGGACCTACACAATCCTGGGCACCTTGCTAACATGATGCAGATACTGAAGTTCCATCCTACACAAAGCACACTGTAACTACAATATGTGTCAACTCTGCCCTCGAACCCTCACAAGCCCTGGAGATTAAACAACCACAAAGGGAGTAAGTGTTTTCTAACTCTTCCATCCATAAGCCTAACTCTCATCCTGAATCACAGGCTGAGTAACATTAGGGTAGAACTCTTCAAAAATATGCCTTTGCTAAGTGTTATATGGAAATGTTTCCGGAGTTGGCTCTCTGTAGGTGGTGAGGGGCCCACGGTAAGAACTGTAATTTGGGAAATAGATGTGGGGGTTAAAGGAATGTTAGGTTTAAAACAGCAAAAGTAGCCGGGCGTGGTGGCGCACACGTTTAATCCCAGCACTCGGGAGGCAGAGGCCGGTGGATTTCTGAGTTC
>NC_034604.1:52969251-52991756 GCF_900095145.1 Mus pahari | reverse complement strand
AAAAAAAAAAAAAAAAAAAAAAAAAAAAAAAAAAAAAAAACAGCAAAAGTAGTGATGCTGGGGATGAAAAACAAAAAGCTTCCAGGTGGACATTCCATAGCCAAGTGGGGCTGATGAGGGAAGGACAGACTCTGAGAAGAAAAGCTAGTAGCTACCATCTAGGAGATCCCCCACTGAGGCATGTACACTAGGTGCTATTTCTCTTTTACATATTCTTGTTTCTAATGCAACTCACGGTAGCAGATTAAGTCATAACGGTTTCTGCTGTCACCTGTTTCAGGAAAGAGACCCTAAACCATCTTGGAGATAGCCAGTTACTTAGGTAACTGAGTGAATGCAACTGGAATTGTGCAAGTGATGGGAGTTCCAAGCTTACCACTAAAATGTGAGAACAGAGCAAGAATAGGAAAAGCAACTTTGAGTGTGGCAGCAGCAACAGCAGCAGCCAATCACTGATGTCTGGCAGTCAAGGTCGATAACCAACCAAGTTGGAAGCAGAGATGAGTAGAGTGGACTTCACACCCTAACTGCATGAGCTGCGTGTGAATGCAGCATGATCATCTAACTCTCTAGTTGGGCAAAGAGACATTCATGGAGTGTGTGGGCTCTCCATTGGGTCAGCGGTCACGCACGCACGCACGCACGCACACATAGCCCAAGATCTGACTAATCTCAGAGCTATTAGCTTGCTTTTTCCATTTCCTGCTGTAGTTCCTTAAAACCCACGAGACTAGTGGGTCTCTAACTTCCTTATGCTGCCACCCTTTAATACAGTTCCTCATGTTGTGGTGACCCTATCCATAAAATTATTTCACTGCTACTTCATAACTGTAATTTTTCTACTGTTATGAATCACAATGTAAATATCTGATATGCAGGACATTCAATATATGGTACCCCAAAGGGGTTGCTACCCACAGGTAGAGAACCACTGCCCTAGATGATGCCATTTATGATTTTCCTCTTTCAGACACCTCCCTGTCTTGGGATGTACTCAACCTTTTCTTTATGTCTTCTTTTAATTTCTCACATTCTATTAATCTCCAGGTCTATGTTGTGCTCTTTAGTAAAGCTCACCTCTCTCAAGGGCGTCCACACTGTTGATTTTCATTGGCCAGAGACAATGAACTCCAGAGCCACTGGGATGATCTTTCATGATGAGGGGTTTCTGGCATCTCAGATCATGGGGTCAAGCACTAGAGTACAAAGAAAGTACATGAATTTAAAATACCGGAATCACTAATGTGTATGTATTCACGTTTTTGTGTATATAAGAGTAATGCTGTTGATTCTCAAAATAATTCAAAACATCTTCTTGAATCACCTTATAGTGAGTTTACATTTTACACTCTTACTACAGCTTCTGTGTTGATTTATCACTTTTAGCTCCTTTTTTTTGTATCTTAATTTTTTGCTGATTTTCTTATGTTTAATGATATATGATATATCAGACACATATACATATGTATATAATAATTTGTATCTGTACTTCTGGTGTAATTGAAAATTTGAAATTTATTAATACTGTTTGTCTAATTTTTTCTTATTTATCTCAATGAGAGGCAGTAAATTTCTCTGAGGAAATTGAGTAAGAGATCTTTTCTCATTTCCCTTTAGTTTCCAAGACATTTCCAGAATTCTGGCTTGATACTTTTCCCCTTTAACCTGCAGTGCCCTGAAGATGTCAGCCCCGTTGTGTGTTCTACAGCCTGAAGTGTGAGCTGTAACCACTGCTGGGATTCTCACATTCCTGCTGCTTGTCTCTGCTCTTTACAGAGCTCAGCTAATGAAAGCTGTCATCAAAAGAAGACAGGACTGGGTTTCAGCAAGAAGAATAGGCATTGCAATGGCCATTGGGAACTGTCAGCAAGTGGAATGTAAATTCATGTTGTATAAGATTACTACAGAAATGAGCATAAATGAGAAGCTATGGAAACGGAGAGAGGAAGGCGTGCTCACATGTGGAGGCTAGGGAACTAAATATCCAGTAAAAATGCCCAAGTACCAGAGAGTCAGCTTTGTAAAGGAGATCAACTTTTTTTTTTCTACAAGACCCATGCTAGCAAATGATCTTGACCAGTCAAACAATTGAGCACTTCCCCATTGGGTAATATAGATGGCCTTGCCATTTTAAAAGCAAAGAATTGTGCCCTGTCTGGTACAGGTTTTAGAGCAAATGAACGTTTTGTTTTTTCCTGAGTTTTGTTTTTTTGTTTTGTTTTGTTTTGTTTTTTAAGATAGTTTAAAATGCTAATTTACTAAGAAGAAAATCTAGCCAGAGAAGAGATTTTACCAAGGCAGGAAAGAGGAAAGAGAGAGAGGGGTCTGGGTTTGTAGCAGGGGGCAAGTATTCGAAGATAGGAACTGATACCATTTACAAATGGAGAGATTGAGTCTGGGCTAAACCAGAGAAGTCTTGACTTCAAATGGTGGGGAACAAAACACACAGGTATCAAGGAGGGAGAATGTCTCAAGCATGCTTTTGTTTGCTTAGTGAAATAAAAACCGTGTCTTGCTTGCAAGCCATTTCCAGAATGTGTGTCTTACTTACCTCTGTGCTATTAGTCATTTTATTCTTGGATAGGATATTCATTCTCCTAATCTTCTTGTTGAAGACCTCATTGACCTCCAGTGTTCACCTGTGAGCCCACCCTCAGGAAATCTTCTGATCCCCAATGGAAAGGGTCCTGCCACTGGCTTCCAGGCTACTGAGGTGCCAGCCACTACTATTACCTACACCGTCCTCGGGCATGCTGTGCCTTGGACCGATCGATTGGTGGGGCATTTGCTATCTTTTTGAAAGGTAAAAGTGTTTTATTCTCAATAGTAGTTAGCAGTTGGGTAGTGGTAGGGATAACAGCAGCTGGAGAGTTGACTAGCAGCGACAAGGTTGCAGATAGATAATAAAGGATAGTTCTCAAGAGTTAACTACTCGAAGAAATAGTTAGTTACCTGGAGATAGCAGATAGTATTTTTGAAATACCATTGCTTTTATATTTTGTTCATCAGAAACCAAAACAAAGGAAGGTGGTGATGATATATAAAGGTGGTGTTGATATTGGCTTTGGTCCTTGATTATATCTATTTAACTACAATATTCTCCCACCATTTCTAGGAAAGCCTTTGTGCTATGAACTCTATCAGATGTGGTTTGATCCTGGAAGTCTTCTGTGCTTTGTTTTCCAAATCTCTTTTATTTATCCCATGCTTCATATAACGTGGAATTCAAAGAAAAGGCATCTTAGTTCCCACTCTGATCCACTCCATCAGAAAACCTAACTCAGGTCAAGGCTGTATTCACAATTTTGACTGGCATTTCTCTTCTTTCTTTACACCTCACTAACCCTGAAGCATGTTTTCTAGAAACAGCATTAGCTCTCCATCCTTCCCCACATCTCAGCTCCTGAACGCCAGGCGTAGTGAGTACTGTCTGCAGAGTCAACAAACAAAATGGGAACACAGGGCACAATTTCAGGGCATTTTAAAGGAAATATGGTGAAAACCATTTAAAAATATCAGAGAAAATAGTTCTCAACATAGTCATTACATAATAATGATATCATTAAATAGTATATAAACTAAATGCGAGTAATTTTAATGCATTTTATAATTAAAGACCCAGAATAATTGCTTTAAATTTATTTGCAGATAGAAAAGCCAAGACATTTCAGAAAAAATCAAAAGCATGGTATTCTAAAATAGCTTCATTTTTTTTACCTACTTTTGAATGATAATTCACTTAAGTCTACCTGTGAGAATTATTTGATCTAAATATAGAACCTTCTGGAAACATGTATAACATTGTTATTGAAGGACAGATAAGTGACAGAGAAAAAGTCAAGTCTGGGAGTGTATAGTTTTATGATATTTTGAGTTTTAAACACTAATAGCGTCTTGTGTTTTACACTAGATTCGGGATTCCGTCGCCCACCAACTACTTCATGATGCTGATGCTGGTGTTACTCACACGTACAAGTCAGCCCAACTCTTGGCTAATCTTTTCTTCGTGGGCGTGCATCTGTCTCTTCCTCAAACACGTTTCACTCATTGTTTCCCACAAGGGTTCTGCAACTTCCGGGGAAATCTACACATCGTGTACTGTCTGAGAGAAGGTGGTCACCTTGATCCCTTCTTTGTGGATAGGTTCCAGAAGGAAATGTTACAGAAATCAAGGAGATTTTAAAACAGTGTCTCACAAGCAGAAGACAGAAAGAAGAAGTAGGAAAGGAGATCTGTTCATAATTCCCTCTCTAAAACATCCGTCTGTGCCCCATCTGACTTCTTCAGCCTGCACGGTGAGATATGGAGACTTCCACAGGGAACGGAGGAGAGCAATCTAAAAGACTTCTGGAGAAACAGTTCTCTTAACAAAACAAGGCAGGTTCAACCTAGCTCACAAGAGATCTGTCCGTTTCTCCCTCAGTTAACCTCCCTGAGATAAAAAAAAAAAAAAAAAAAAAAAAAAAGCTCCAGATGGACACAGACAGGTTAGGTCACAGTTATGTTTTTCCAAAAGGAAGGGGGTGGATAGAGATAGTTTTTTCCTCTCCCAATTGAACAAAGAATATATAAAAGCAGAATCACATATGAGTCCCTCCCGCTGATGTTCAAGGTCATTGTGTCTGTGGGATGGTGGAGAACAGACCAATTCCTCAACGGGAAACGTTTAAAGTCCCATTTAACAATCGGCACTATTTCTGGTTCAACTTTTTAGACTCACAACGCACAGAAAATAACGACCAGTCTTAGACATCGCAAGAGTTTAATTGCTTATGAATTTTATATCCCTGCGGAGAGTTACACGGAAGGGGAAAGAACCTTAAGAAAGAGACAACTCCTGTGTCAGTGTCTCCCCAGAACCACCGCGGAACCTTTGACTCTTGATAATCAGCCTAGAAAGAGAGGAGTGAAGTCTTCAGTATCCTTTACCAAGTTTGACAGAAATAATCAACCCAGAAGCTGGCTAAACATGAAGGTTCGTTTCCGCTGTCCCGGAGTCAGCGTTTTTAACAAGCTATCACTTAGTTCTGAGTAAAAACACTGCTGAGGACTTGGTTAATGAGTGCTGGCGCCCAGCTCGAGCTTCCTGAATTTGAAAACCTCTCTGTATGAGATTCCAATTACTGTCACTTTCTGTGCTGATGTACACTGGACAATCCAGGACAGCCCCTGTCCCCAACTCCAGGACTTAATCAGCACGATTAATCACTCTTCCTTTAGAAGTTCTCCAGTCATTTTCTTTTCTAACGCGACAGAAGCACAGTCCTTGAGGATGGGCGGGCAGCGCTGCTGCATCTTGGCGCGTGACTGCCATCTGGTGGTAAGTGACGAACGAGAAGATATTGGGAAATTAAAAGGGAATTAATCCCTTTTTCTTTGAGGTAAAGACGGAAGTTTGAATGTACAAGAAGTGCAAATTAAGGAATGTACATTTTTAAGGCAATGTACAAAGATTCGAAGTCCAGGAGCGAAGTCTAGAAGGCAGTGCCTTGGATGGAACCTTATCTGACAGAATTTGCATCTTCTCCTGGAAGCCTTAGATACAGATGTGGACGTGCAGGATGTGGGAGGTTGGATTTTTCATTCAAGTAAGTTTCGTCTCTGTTCACCTCTAGCCAGGGTCCTTGGTGAACTTTAGAGGAGGAGATATCTAATTATCAAGTAGTTATAAAAGAAAGCCAGTTAAGTTAAATTGTGTGCTCTGCTACACTATGATAGATAACAGAAATTCTGCCAACATCATTTACTAAGAAAAAAGTAATTAACCCACGGTCGTTCTTAACGGTGGGGTCTGGTGCTCACTTTCCACTTTTCAAAGATTCTATCTAACCAGAATCGGCACAAGTTGTTGGAATCGGAGTATACTGTCGTTCCCAGCACGACTGTGTTCCTACTTATTTAACTCATTTATAAATTCTCTACTAATCCCTGCAAGTCAGGAGCTGAAGGATAGTAAGGAAATCGTATATGAGTGACTATGGGGTTGAGAAAATAAAAGGATCCCCTCTGTCATCTGCAGCTGAAGCGCATGAAGTCCGCATTACAGCGGCACTTAGATCAGATAACTTGGAGCAGCTAAAAGGTGTCTCCCGTTTGCACTCCGGCCAGGTGTTCACCAGCTCCGAGAGCTAACCTCTTTCCTTGAAATTATGTTCTGTATGTATCTCAAAGCAGTACAATGCAAAAGAAATGAGGCTGTTGTGGCGAGAATTTGAAATAACAAAATACAGAAGAAAGGAGTGCCCCTGTTGCAACATTTATTAGCTGCAGCTACATCAAGGTGGGATGCAAAGGCTCAGATGGGTGGACATCGGATGTGGTGCTGTGTGACACCAGATGTCCAAGGTGAAAGTCTTCTTGGTGTGTTAGAGAAAGAGTTATCCATGCAATTTGTTTCAAAGCAAAAAAAAATCTCAAGGCTGAGGAGGTGGCTTAATGACAAGCATGAGAGAACCAAGTTTGAAAAGCCAAGCTTTTCTTCCTCTTTAAAATTATACTTTCATTTTGTTTCATTTTTCTTTTTAATATCAGTCTTCTTTCTCTTCTCTTCTCTTCTCTTCTTCTCTTTTATTTTCTCTTCTCTTCTTCTCTTCCTTTTCTTTTCATTCTGGGATCCAACCAGAAGCTAATGCATGCTAGGAAAAGCATAATGCAACGAAGCCACATCTTCATTCCTGTGTTTAGCTTCTACATCCCAATATATTCATTTTTTATCAACACAAACATGTATTTCTCTACCCACCCCTGTATGTCTCCAGACTCTGCATCTTGTCAGTAAGTTGAAAGTGGGGGAAGGGGACCAGGGGTGGTGGCCCACACCTTTAATTCCAACACCCAGGAGGCAGAGGCAGAGACGGGGCAGGCCGATCTCTGTGAGTCCAAGGTCAATCTCGTCTACATAGCAAGTTCCCGGACAGCCAGGACTGCATAGAGTATCACCCCACCCCCTGCATACCAAAAATTGAAGGGGAGAATCAAACCGGCAGGAGGTGGTATGTATATTTGGGGTAGGAAGTAAGGGCAGAGAAAGATGTGGAGCCAGGACAAGACTGAACACCTAACGCACACCAGAAAGTCCCACACACTCTGGAAAGGAGAAGCCATATTTCCACCCTGACTTTTTCCAGCCATTTGTACAGAGGGAAATTTGATCAGGCACATGAGTCACCATGTTCATAAAATGAGTGAAGAGCTGCCACTCTGGCAGAAACTGCCTCTGTCTCCGAAGTCCTTTCCTCTTGCTTAAAATTCTCACCTGAAGTCCAGCCAAAGTCGGCACTAAGTGACTGTTTGGAAGGAAACAAGAACCTTGGGTGTTTTTTTTTTTAACTGTGTATTTGGACACAAGACTTTAGAGAGGCTGTAATTTAATGGCCCTGTCTAGTTACAGTTTGAAAAAAAATCTTATATATGACAAAATTACATTTATCCAGTAATATGAAGGGAAAATTTGAAAACTGGTACTTACAAAAGCATTATTTCAGGAAGAAAGGGAACTAGGAAAACTGTAGTATTTGGACAGAAGAGATGGCACGGTGCGTGTGTTAGCTGTGAAAGAATCAGCAGCAGAGTCCAGACTCCAGGAACCCACATCCAAAGCTGAGAACTGCCACCTACCCTGCCTTCATACCCAGTGCTGTGGAGGCTGGAGACATACAGATCACTGGAATGTGCTGGCTATAGTCAGGTCCAGATTCGGTGAAAGATTCTAGTTTGAGGGAATAGAGTAGAAGGTTCGGGAGTGTGATGCACGAAATACTGCTGTGGACTCTGCATGCATGCATTAGCATGTACACACCTGTGAGCACAAATTCTCTAAATTAATTAACTGATTGATTAGTTGGTTGGTTGGTTGATTTATTGATTAAAAAATGTAAAGACTCCCTGTACTGGCTGGTTTTGTGTTTCAACTTGACACAAGCTGGAGTTATCACAGAGAAAGGAGACTCCCTTGAGGAAATGCCTCCATGAGATCCAGCTGTAAGACATTTTCTCAGTGATCAAGGGTGGGAGGGCCCCTTGTGGGTGGTGCCATTCCTGGGCTGGTAGTCTTGGGTTCTATAAGAAAGCAAGCTGAGCAAGCCAGGGGAAGCAAGCCAGTAAGTAACATCCCTCCATGGCCTCTGCATCAGCTCCTGCTTCCTGACCTGCTTGAGTTCCAGTCCTGACTTCCTGTGGTGATGAACAGCAGTGTGGAAGTGTAAGCTGAATAAACCCTTTCCTCTCCAACTTGCTTCTTGGCCATGTTGTTTTGGAGAATAGAAACCCTAAGACACTCCAATGTAGAGAGCTACCAGTATACAAACAGAAGACCATAGGAAATCTAAAACAAAGCAGCAAAGGTTTAACCCATTTGAAGAAATGGGGAATTAGTCACCCTCTATAGCAGTGGTTTTCACAGGGGTCGCCTAAAACCATCAGAAAACACAAATATTTGCATTATGAATCATATCAGTAGCAAAATTATAGCTATGAAGTAGCAATGAAAATAATTTTATGGTTGGGGATCACCACCAAATGCGGAACTATATTCAAGGGCCGCAGCATCAGGAGCCTTGAGAACCACTGCACGGAGACTTGTAGTGGTCACAGATGACGTGCAGTGGAATCTAAAGTTTATTGCGAGGTTCTAGCTCTGTCTTGGTCAAGCTGAATCACTGCCAGTCCCATGTCCTTTCTAGAAAGATAAGATAGTGTAAAAATCAGCTTTACAAAGGGCAGACAAGAGCTTTCAGCCCCTTACCTACCTGCATGGTGACCACTTCTTCCTGTGTAAATTTCTTCGCGGTGTAAGCGCCGGCATAACAAATGTGTCCTCCAGGTGGCAGCAGCGCACTCTAGTTTGTGGAGGGGCTGGGGGGGGGGGAGGGCTTGCATCCCCATAGGCCACGCATCAAATTCTCCACTAGGTGGCAGCAACCGAAATATAATTGGGAAAAAAAATGGTTAATAAGTGGGGGAAAAAAAGTCGACCTTTCTGTTTACATCTGAGAGCAGCACTTTAAACAAGCGTAAGCGTTCTAATTTTTTTCCCTGGAAATCGTGACATCGTTCGCTTCTAAGATTTCAGCACACTAACTTAATACACAAAAATAAAACACACACATACAAACAAGAAAGCAAACTCTTGCAGAAGAACCTTCTAAATAATAAAGGGGATTTTGTATTTGAAAAAAAAAGTTAGTATTTAGAGTTTAGGTGTACAGATTTACTTAACCCAATTTAGGGGATAATAAGGAGACAAAAATAGAGTTGCTGACAATGGGACTTATTATTTATTGACTAGTGCTATGTGCCAAAGCGATATTTAAAAGCTTAAAAGGAGAAAGAGAGGGAGAAGAAGAGTGGACCTGGATCAGAAACTCTCAAGCAAGCCCAGATTTGAGCATAAGCCTGGACCATTACTGCTGTCCTCTCCATGACCCTACACATTTTTTTTCCCCTTGCTGGAGCTGTTTTTACAAGGGGAATTAGAAGTGCATGCAAGATATAAATTTGCATGCAAACAAGGACACATTCCCATTATGACTTTCCCTTATGTGCAGGACACATACCATCAATTCAGTGAGGAACAATATTGTATTTTGAGTCCGGTTACCCTGAAATGGATATGGGTTTAAAAGCAGAGTAATAAATTCACTCATGCAGAAGAAATAAGTGTCCAAAGGTATCATAAATAAAAGGGGAGGAAGGCTAGAGAGTAGAGGAGTCACAGGTGCTTGCTTGACTGAGAAGGAGAAAGGGAAGCTGGGGTGGGGGCTGGGCAGGCTAGGCGCTCACAGAGAATGCCTTCACATTTCTGTGGTTACCGGTCACAATGTATTTAGAAAGCTTCATCAGGCCTTGTCTTGAACAAACACAAATAACACAGTTCAGCACAGAGGAATGTCTTATGTGGGGACCCCTGAGCACGACTTCAATCCTCAGAGGCCAACACGGGGGCAGTCAAGCTTTGAAGACGCAGTGACAGCAGGCAGCGGCTAAGGGTATCCCCAGCGGGAGTCAGCCTGGCATGAGAGCGTCCCCTCACCCCCATTTCCCATCCATGCTTTCTACATTGGACTGGAAAAAAAGAGGAAATAACAACTCAGCACAGAGATCAGTAAGACACATTTTGCTTTGTACACAACAATTTATTGTTCAGTAAACCCTCATTTTTATATACTTCGCTTCAAGTATCGTTATAAGCAATACAGCGAGATAGTAAGGCGTTATCACGGGGCACGAGAGGACGCACTCTTTGGGAAGAAGAGGAAAAGCCTTATTTCACACACTAAATAGCATTAGGAGTGGCGCTGAGAGCCTTAGGCAAGAATGTTCAGGAAGGAGAAGAAAGACACTTTGGTTCTTTGTATCCTGGGGCTTGTTCCCAGGTATCTGCACCCAGCAGAAGGTTGTCAATACACAAAGAAAAACGACGACATTGCCACTAAGGGAAAAGCTACAGGTTAAGAGCCAACCGCTCTTCTCCCCTCCTTGTCGTACAGAATCCTTAAGCCAGTTCCCTTCTCCGACAATCTTTTGTTCAGGCCTGACTGTCATTCAGTTGAATGCTCAGGGGTGGCAGCATTCCTGGACTCTTTCCAGTGCCCCACCGCCTATTGCTGGTAAATGCGTGCCCATTGCCACTAGAGGTCACACTTGCCAGTTCCTATCAATCCACAAGCACGATTGGATGTAATATAATTGCTGCTGCTGCGGTGGCTGACCAAGTTTGTTCCTGCTAAAACAGCAACATAAAATTGAGGTTTCCAGAAAGGAGCACTGGGGAAATTAGAATAGGTTTGAACAATATCTCCCTCCCACTTTATCCGCCTTTAACTTAAGCGGAGATAAAGGAGAGTAAAGCAGATCTAAACTGAGGGATAGCTCAGCAGAAGCCTTCCTGTCACCCTAGCTGTTGGGCAGATGGACTACAGCTTCCCCAGTGCCTGGAGGAGGAGGAGGAAGAGGAGGAGGAGGAAGGATGTGAAAACCAGGTAAGCACGGAGACCAGCCGCTGCCAGCACTTGGCGCAGTCCGCTCCCAATCTAAAACTTGATTGTAACTATACGGAGTGACTTTTGATATTGTGAGCCCCAGAAATACCTGCTTCACAGGGACGAACCCCGACTGGAATGACATACAGGCTTCACAGACCAAAGCAGAGAGGCCAGCATAACACAAGCGGCGCTCACATTCTAAAGGGCAATGGTGTTTGGTCACACAGTTAGCAACGCGGACGTTCACAATGCACAGACAGACTCTCTTGCAAGCACTTAGAAGGCATTTTAGAGCTTTAAAGATGGGTTTGCAGCTTCCTTAAGAGAATATGGTGCTGAGAGTCACTATGGTAACCAGGATGGAGGCCACGAGTAGTAAAATCAGACCCATGTGACACAGTTTTGATCGCTTGTTGCGTTTCTTCTTCTTTTTCAGCAGAGTGTCGAAGCCAGGAGTGTATGTATCCCCCAACCAAAAACGCAGGTCGTTGGGGTTTTCCTAAAAGAAAAATAAGATGGGAAACATCACTCATCAGTGACCAGTCACCATTATAGATGGAGACTTGAGGAAAAGATGATGTAAAGGTGCCGAAGCCTCTGTATTAGTACTGTTTTGGGTGAGGCTTAAGTTTCAAAGCTTAAACACAAGGCTTATCATCTCTAAACATCTCAGGTAGACTGCCACAGCCTGGCTGTCCACTGATTCCCACAGGAAATCTGTCTGTATGGAAATGTGTTGGGTGGCCTGTACAGTCTCTGTATTAAATTGTTCACACATCCAAGTCAGATATATTACAGTCATCTATCTCTCTTAGGTAAATGTTTGTTTATAGTATCTTTTTTTTTTTTTTTTTTTTTTTTTTTTTTTTTTTTTTTTTTTTTTTTTTTNTTTTTTAGTTTTTTGAGACAGGGTTTCTCTGTATAGCCCTAGTTGTCCTGGAACTCACTTTGTAGACCAGGCTGGCCTCGAACTCAAAAATCCACCTGCCTCTGCCTCCCAAGTGCTGGGATTAAAGGCATGAGCCGCCACTGCCTAGCTTATAGCATCTTATAAATAATGCCTACAAATCAATTAAGTTAACATACAATTACAGTTGCTAGCTTTAGATGGACTTTGGAGGTTTTCTCTCATCTCTGTGGCAGGGATAAGAATTTGATTACGTTTCAAGAGATCCCCAGCTGACTTCCATACAAGGATAACACTAAGCGTTCAGGGTTCCCTCCACCGCTGGACTACAGTGTATCTTCCACATAGAATCTCTGGCACATGACGCATCTTTCCTTCTGTTAGCTCCTATCCATAGGGTGTCTCTGTACCAGTGGCTCCTTAAGTTAGCTTGCTCTCAAGTGCCCAGTTGGTCGCCAATAAACTTTACTATTCCTTTTTTTTTTTTTTTTTTAATTCCCTCAAAGATCTAACTAGTTTAGTGCAGAGTCTCTGTGTCTTGACAGGGAATGAAGCCTCATATGTTAAGTCTATAAATCATGGCTGTTTTCACTACCAATTATAGGCCTTGTTTTTTCCTTGCCTAGATGTTTTGAAGGATTTGAAACAGGATGTCACCCTCAACATGTTGAGTGGACTTATGTCAGCTAGTGGGGTCACCAAACCAGTCTCCTGTGGCTGGCAGCCCCTAGGATCTATGAAATAGCTTCAGAGTTAGGGTTGTAGTGCCAGGAGAGGCAGGCACATGCCTGTGAGGAGCAGGGATGTATCCGGCAATGGTGAGTCTCTAATAGGAAGGTGTAAGTGGGTTTAAACCACCTACTTAGAAGTGCTTAAGAATTACCATTTCGTTTGAAAGACCTGAGCAGAAGAATATCAACTTTAAAACCCGTGTCTGCATCCCTCTTGTTTTTCATCTTGTGTTCTAATCAGAGTTCTAAATTTTGAAACTTCAGTGCTTTTTTTTTTTTCCCACCAATGGCTTCCCTAATAGAGACAGTCCCCTCTTACAGCCTCACTTTAGCTTGCATTGGTAATTAAGTGTAACATTTCTTTTATCTTTTATGACCTAAAGCTCTTAATGATTTCGAAAAACGGTAATACATGAAGACACTTGGAAGAGTTAAGAGGCCATAGTTGGGATCAGGAGTATAAAAATGACAGGAGTGGAGAGATGAGTCACCAGCTAAAAGCAATGGCTGCTCTTCCACAGGACCCAGATTCGATTCCCAGCACCCACAGGGTCATCTACATTGATAGTCATGTGTAACTCCAGTTTCAAGAGGACGTGACATTCTCTTGTGTCCTCTGAGTGCATTGCATGCAAAGGGTGCATGGATACACATGCAGGCAAAACACCCGGACAGGTAAAATAAAAATAAAGTTTTTTTTTTCTTTTAAAAAAAGGATATAAATTGAAACGGGGAGCCCTGTCTGCTATTTATGAGATAAGGGCAGAAATACTAACAAAAGAAGTTGACTTCAAAAATCATAATGAGGGTGGGATGCACAACTTCCCAGAAGATTCTTGTGGAAATTAACTCTTAGAATGTACATCAAGAGGCCAGCACACTGCCTAAGAATACAGCTGCTGTGAGGAGTACGTTCATGCACAGAAGCTCAGCTACATGAGGGACTGTCAGTTTCAGTAACACAGCATACCCATTAGATTTCTGTTTGATCATGTAAATTTAACTTGAAAGGAAAAAAAAAAAAACTTTCCTATTTCCAATAATCTTGAATTGCCTAAGTCTGAGATCCAAACTTTAAAAAAAAAAACCTTTGATAAAATGTGATACTTTTTTTTTTTACATTTGCACATGAGGTTATAGTCTTGAATCAGATGAGCTATTTCTGTTGACTCGGTTAGATGGATTTGTGTGCAGACAGGGATGCAGCATTTGTCTCCACAGACCCCCTTGTCAGCCAAGCACACAGCAAAGGCAAGAGGACGGGCCTTAGCTTGTGCTCAGCACCAAGTGACTGTGTGGGAAATGAATCAATGCATTTTTATCCAATAATAGGCTTAATGATTTGAAGTCTTTGGTAAGAAACATGAGATTAAACCAAAACAAAGAAGACAGAAAGAAAGACATTGTTGTCTTTTGGCAACTGCTCAGAAAGGAACTGAAGAGGGGATACCTCCAAGCAGGGGGATTAAGAGCTGTCAGGGATTCTAGGCCATGATGTATTTCAAGGAAGGCACACTCAAGGTTTTTAAAACTTGTGTGCAGGATATGAAAGTCTATGGTATTGTCCCTATCTGGAAAAAAAAAAAAAAAAAGTGATTCACTCCAGGTAGTTAAGGTATGAACCTGGACCAGACACACATTTTTAAATGAAAGGTATTTGGGAGATATCGGCCCTTTCTGGCCTAAGGCAGGTGGAGGCAAGCCAAGGCTGATCAGGAATTTAGTCCTTTCAGACAAGAGAAGATCCATTCTGGTTTTCAGGTATTTGAGTCTTCTGTGTGGGTGACATCAGAGAGCAAAAAGAAAAAGTGGGGTGGGGGAGAAAAATCATAAGCTGGGTGAGTGAGTTCACGCATACTTCTCCCTGTTGAACTGTTTTGTTTGGAGACACAAGAAAAATGACCAAGATGTAAACCTGCTATCTTAAATCACTCCATGGACTGGGAATGCTAATGAAACGTCACTGTTAAGGGATTCCTTGCGCGGTGCACACGTTCTAATCACTTTGTAAGTGGTTTTAGAAAAATGTAGAGTAAGAAACTTATTCCTAAGTGATAGTGAGTATAAACACAAAATTACAAAGTAGAGAAAACATATGCGACCTTACAAATTAATTAAAAAAATATATTTTATCTTCTTAGGAGACCTTTGGTCATTGCTACTTCCTCTTTCTTCTCTCTACCAATGCCATTGGCTTATGCCTTGAAATACATCATGGTCTCTCTCATATTGGCTGGGAAAGAAATAATTTCAAGGATGAAAAGGAACTGACGTCTGGAGATTGTGTGTTCGCTGAGGGACTCTTGTCATTCCACCACTGCCTTCTCAGTTTGAGCTAGCTGGTCTACCTCATCAGTTGGAGACCATTCTTAGCACACACACCTTCAGATGTCCAGAGAGATTTGTATGCACAGAATGCTTGTCATACTCCTCAATGGTCCACGAAGGACTCTTTTTCCTTTCTTCCATAGCTTCTTCCAAAGTTATGTCACCATACAACGGGTTGTTCTTCATAATAGAAGACATGGATGCTGGAGGACTCTCAGCAAGGGCTGGGTTCTCCACGCCAAATCCCTTGATGCGTTGAGTAGCAATGTTTTTCTCTCTCTGTTGGGAGATTAGAAAATGAGGCTTCTATTATAAGATGGGCTTCCTGATGGCAGTGAGGTCAAAAAGGCAGAAATCTGCATCTGAAAACCTTTTGTTTCTGTCTCAAACCCAAGAGATGAAGCAATGAATTAGAAAACAACTCCTTGATCTGCCTCTATCTAGAATCTTTGCATTTATGAACTTCTCTCTCTTTGTGTTACCTTGTTGAGTTTAATATCCATTTTACTGGTATTTTTCAGTCACTAAGAAAGAATTGTGTTCTTCAATTCATCTAGTAGAATTCTGAAGAAACCCAGTTTTCCAGCTCTTGTGCATTAGAATTTAATGGCATTTTATGCCTTTTGTGTATTACAAGAGTCATAAAAATGCTTCATATTATTGTTTAAATCCAGTAAAATTAAGATTAAAAATATTTTTCAAGGACTGCAAGATGGCTCAGCAGGTAAAGGTGATTGCTGCTAACCTGTCAACCTGGATTTGATCACCAGACACTCATAGTACAAGAAGAGAATGGAATCTAAAAGCTGCCAATGCCTTGTTCCTTACCTCCACACACACAAGTCCTGGCAAGCACATGAACACACACACACATACACACACACACACACACACATATACACACAAATGAAAAAAATCTTCTAAAATAATATTATACCTATGTCTTGGTTTGTTATAAGCACATCATTAGCTTCCCTGTCATAGAGTCTGGGGGTGGGGAGTGGTACTCCATAGTTTCTTCTCCCAAATTGAAACACTCCATGCTAGACCAAGACTGAAGGTTCATTAAATATGGGAAGCTAATAATATATCTTACCAGGCTCAGGAAACTCAATACACTGAAATTCTCCAGAAGATCCAAAGGCTGCAAGATTCACAAGTCATCTTCCCAAGCTTATATAAGCAACAAACACTTGCTAGGGTATAGGAGTCATCTCTGTGGAGCTGCCTCTTAGTTGGCACAAGCAGGGCACTCCTGGGGATGCACATTCTGTGAGTCTGCTCCTATGCTAGACTGGGCTTTCTTGGTGCTACTGTTGGATATGAGCCACCCATGCTTTTGTAAGGTTCTGTAATAAAACTACTGATTTAAGTGGAATCATTTCTTCAGTTTGTTATCAGTACCAAGGAGGTTACATCTCCTTGGCTCCAGGAAAAGTTATAGAGCAACTGCGTCACTTCAACGTCATTTACCACTGTGTATCTGTGGTCGAACTGTCTACTAGGGGAATTGCTACATCCACTCCAGTAGTGACTCACATTACAGGGTTGGAAACCTGGAAGCAGTCCTGAGGCAAAGAGTTTCAAGGAAACTCAGCCTCCTGGAAACTTGCATTCTCATAGCTAGGAATGCCCCAGATTTGTCCCTGCAATATCATTGAGGGTCCTGCATGCTTTCTTACAGTATTTTACTGCATAAGAGTTAGAAATCTCAGGGCAAGCTTAGCAAAGCATACTTTTAGAATCTTCATTACAGCCAAGATACTTTCATATGCAAATATTTATCAAGGCCTGGGAAATAAGGGGGTTGTGGTATTGCATTATTCATGAGAACCCCCTAAAACAGGTTTTATTCACTAGGTCCAAAGGAATAGCATAATCAAGCATTTAGTGGGAATCCCTGGTAGTGGGGGTTAACAATTGACTAGCTTTACACCTGGCTTCCTCCTTAGGCTGCCTGGTCCCCCTGATCTTTTGATGTATGCAATCCTTTGTTTTGTGTCACTGTAACTCTGCAGATGTGTCTCGCCCGGCTTCTCTTGTATGTTCTGTATAAAAAGTTTGATGCTCAATTTAGAAAAATACACTCAGGTTCTACATGCTCTCTCGTGTCAGTCTGTTTGTCAGTCCGCCGAATCCATGCCCATCTGTCACCAGAGACCCGCTCCACACAGATAGGAGACCCCAAAAAAGGAGGTAGTATGTGGCAGGGAATCAGTTGTCAACTTTCAGAATTTTAAAAATTGACATTTAAGCATAATATATACATAGAAAGAACACATGATAATATATGTGCTTTTCCCACAAACTTTCACATGTGTGTTTGTGTGGGTATGTATGTGTGTGGGGGCGTGTGTAATGATGCTGGTGACTGAATAAGAACATTGAAGATACACAAGTAGGAATTACATCCTTTTTAATCATGTGTGTCACAACCCCTAATCATACATAGATGGCCTCAGCATCTCTTAGGACATAGAAGTCACATTAAACGTATAGTCATATAAACTAAAATTGTAGACTGGAGTTACATGACATATCCTTCTGAAATAACTGGTAAATAAAGGGGAAATTAGTTTTGATGACACCATTTGTGTTCTTCTGGCCATTGGATTTCTGTGACTTTTAAAAACATATTTATTTTATGTGTATTAGTATTTGCCTGCCGTTCTATATGTGCATCACATGTGGGCCTGGTGCCCTCCAAGACCAGAGACAATGTCAGATCCCCTGGAACATGAGTTCCAGACTCTGTGGATCTGGGGTTCTAGAGCAGCAAATGAGCTTAATGACTCAGTCATCTCTCCGGCTTCCTCCTGACTTTGTAATAAATCCAAATGTCACATGTCTAGAGATCACTTTGGAGACCCTCTCTGACTTTAATTTGTTTTTTGAATGCTAGAAGACAATCTATAGTTTATAATGCTAAGTTGTATAATAAAATAATACATTTAATCTTAACATTTAGCTTGAAGATGGGGGGCTTTATCAGTGTTGTTCTTAATTAAATAAAAACATGTTGACAAGAAGTCAAGGTTAGTTGAGTTTTGCATAATTATAACTCTATTGTTTTCTAGAAGCCTGGACAGCTTTGAGCTTTAATCATTTTTGGAGTAGGCTAACTTTTCTGACATGCACAAATTGTCTTTGTTAAGTTCTTTTCCTCTTAGACTGCTCCTTGAATGTAAATATTAAGGTTTATTAAATGAGGAAAATAAAATGTGTGGCTCAAGGAAAGTAGATATAAACTATAACATGTCTAGTTTAGATAGAATTAATATATGAAGGTATCAAAGCAGAGGTATATTATAAAGCAGAATGTAAGCCTTATTTCTAGGCAATTTCCTTGAAAAGATGTAAATGTTTTCCTGAAATGTGTTCTTTATTTTTGATCTTCACATCATTCTCATATCTGAAGGACACACCAAAGAAAACTTCATATTAAGGTTTATTGCTAAGGAAACCATTTTTAAATAATTTATGTATTAATAAATTATTCAAGAATGATTTGATGGGATTACTGAGACAAGGCTCAGAGACCGGGCACATGCTTACTGGAAATTGTGGGCTTCATCCCTGAGATAGGCGAATATATAATAATTACTATATAATGGAAGAATAAAAATAAACACTAGTTATGAGGCTGGAGACAGTTCAGTGCCAGAGGGCTTACCTAGCAAGATTGAGTCTTCCAGTTCAAATAGCAAGTTTACAAAAAAAAAAAAAAAAAAAAAAAAAAAAAAAAAAAAAAAAGGCTATGAATTATTTGTAATTGAGTATTTTTTTCCAAATAGGTTTAATAAAATGATGAACATACATGCAAGTCTAACTTTCCACGTTACATTTTAGGTGAAATACTAAGAAGAAAATTCAGTAGCATCTGCATGATTGTAATCAATTAGACTGTAGAATAAATTCTGTTAAAGATGTTTACTTAAGGAAGTAACACTTCAAAGTTCAGCTAGACTTTCACTATTGGGCTGAACTTTGTCAATTTATTTTTATTCCTTTTAATCCTATTACTCTAATGTGAAAGTAAAGTGGCACTGATTTAAAGAGCTAGAAGACATATTTGGCCAAACAAAAATCTAAAAGGGGGCATCTAATTGTCCATTTAAACAAGAACCTCTTCTATTAGACATCAAGGACAAGTAAAGTTAGTGGTCGCCAGGGAGATGAAGCCAGAGCATGCTGAAGAATACACAGAAATTGATAAGATGGTAAGACTATAATACTTTGAGTTTTAAAGTAAACTAGAGAATTAGACAGTAATATGTTTAACACAGTTGTCAATTAACAAACTAAGAACCAACTGCAGGGGAAAGATAGAGATGTTATTAACATCAGAGAAAGAGTGTTTACCTCCAAATTACTAGAGCAATGAAAATTGTCATGACAAGTGGACCAATTTCTTAGTGGGCTCAGGTATGAATATAAAGAGCAAATGAAGGAAAAGTTGTAAGCAAGTATACTATACTGAAGACTTAACTCCTTCTTTCAGTGACAGAGATCGTCAGACCAGAGTTTAAAACGTAAACACTGCTTATAATCCCTGTTGCTTTGCCACTTGCCCCAGTGGTGAGGCGTAGCCTCCCTCACCAATGCTGAAGAGTTGCTATAAAGTGGCCATTGTATCCCACTGCTGCATCACCCCAGATCCAGGAAGGAATACTGGGACTTTATCCTAGCCTGGTTTGTATATGTGCAGTGTGTGTAGATGATGCTCTGTGTGCAAGTGCTTGTGTGTATACATGCAGGCACGAGTGCGCATGAGTAGACTCCAGAGGTTGCATTGGGTGTCTTCCTAAACTAGTAAACTCTTTATTTGGGGGGACAAGATCTTTCAGTGAACCTGGAACTCACTGATTAAACTGGACTGGCTGTGAATGAGCTTCAGGGGTTCATCGGTCCCAGCACCACCTCACCCCAACACTAGACTGAATTATGGAAACATGATCCCAAGCCCAACTTTTCATGTGAATGATGCAGAACTAAATTCAGAGCATCAAAGTTTCGTGGGGGGCATTCTACCATCTCAGCCATACCCGTATCTCCCGGTATTGGAAGTTTGGAGACAGTTATTCAAGTTGTACAGTGAAAATCATTTGGTATAATTGTTAGTTATGGTAATCTGGGAGATAGTTAATTATTACTAAGTTTAGAAGATACTTGTGGTAAATCTGAGGATTTACATAGGCATATATAACAAGATGAAACATTTCTATATGACTAGAGTTAGGGAATCCAATAGGATGGTTGAAAGTGTGGGAGGAGAGTCTAAAAGTATGGTCCTTCCTAGTGTAATAACTGTAGACCCCAAATTTTGAGATGTAAAATTGCTTCCAAACAAAAAATGGGGACAAAGATGAGGAAAATTTCTCACCTGTATAAAGTAACTGAAGGCAAATATTATGTTAAAGACATGGTTTTATAAGCCTCACTCATTAGGCCAGACATTGGAGAGATGGAGAGAAAAGCCAGCTCCTATGGCCAGTTTGAGACCCATGTCTTTAAAAGAACTTTAGGGATACTGTATGTGAAGAAGAGCAATCTGATGCTAAATAAAGAAGACTAATTTAATAGTTAATTAACCTGTAGTGGAAATAAATTACTGAAGACACTACAAGATGAGAACTCGAACCGTTAAAAATAAAATAAGATCATCACCTACATCTCCAGTCATTTAGACATAAAAACTAAGAATAACCACAGAAACAACATACCCAAGTTTAAAAAACAATAATAAGCACAGGTCTCCAAATTCCCATGAATAAATGTAGACATAAGCTCTGAGACCTTCTCAAGAGATGAGGCTATGCAGAGAGAGATTAGGGGGTCCTCAAAGAGCAGAAATGGCTATGGCCCTGCCTCACCTCCAGGGAAGGGGTCTGCACAAGCACTCCCAGAGAGATCCCAGAACAACTTTGGAATAGCGATTATGCTGAAGCTTAGAAAGGAAAAAAATGTCCAGCAGCTTTTTTACAGGGGAGTTTGTAGACTATCTTGCACGAGTTGCTGCTAAGCATGGATATTAGACACACTCTATCTGATAGACAAGCTCAGTTGTCAATTCTGGGGGTAGAGCAAGTGTTTAGAAAGAAATAAACTGTACATATAGACACATATGTAATATATTTGAAGTATCTTATCTTAAATATAGCATTTATTTATTTTAAGATAGTGCCTGGCTTGAGACACAACAAACCCATTTCCTCTTCAATGATACACAACAGTTGGGTCAAACTCAAGCTTGACTACTAACCTCCCCAATAGTACATGTGTCTTCCTCTCTGTCTTCTTGGTATGCAGGCATAATGCAGATTCTGATATTGTAGAAAGGACCTCCAAAAGAAGAATTTGAATTCTGCCTTTAGGTAAAACCTCTCAGGATGTGAATAGCAGCAATATACCAAGGGTGCAGATGTGATATACACCTATTGCATTATTAGATTTCAGTAGGTTTGTTTTTGTAACATAAAATATTCTGCTAGAGAATATATAGTGTAATAATATAATATAATATCACAATATAAATATCAAACAAAATAGACTTAAGGCAGGTTTTGAATAAAGGTATTATCACTGGCAAACTATAATAAATATAAAATACTATGTAGGTTATAAAATGATTGTAATAATTAAAATTTAAAGTAATTATTAAAATTACATATTTCCATGTAAAAGATTCCTAAGGATAAAGACAATTTGTACAACAAAATTAACAAATCCAATCAATTGATATCAACAGTTGAAAGTACTCCATTCTGTATTTTCAAAACATTAGTAGATGCTGAAGGAAAGTATACAATGTAGTTAATGATCTAAAAATCAACAGAAACATATCTAAAATACAAATTTTGTAAATATTCAGATAGCATTTTAAATAAAAAGCATGGAAATGTTTTAAACTATGACACAGTGGAAATAAAATGTGGTATTACAAAATGGAAGGCTGAAGGACAAGTGTATTTACACACACTTACATACATACACATATCTAAACACACACAAATCATATAGACATATACACACATACAAGCGCATACACACAAATCCATAGACATGTACTCATACAGACTTACATATATGTAAACCTACATACACATGTATGTACATCTAAAGTCACGCACACACATATAGACACATGCACAGATGAACACACAGGTACATATGCATGCATATAGATGAACACACACAGAGACACATATGGATGCTGGTATTTAAGGATAACAGTGTTTTAGGACAGCAAAGCAGTGGTGGACACATGTTAGGACAAGAAGCCAATGAATGAGCCTGTCTAGAAATCAAGAAGCCCACGTCTCACCGCTGCCTTTTCTCTCCGGCTCACAGACTTCCTCAGAGAAGCCCCAGGGCTCTGAAACCAATGCGGAAAGAGTCAGGAATAGAAAAACAAAACAAAAACAAACAAAAACACCTCACTTTGAGTAGACTCAGAAGTCCAGCTGCTCATCACATCAGAAAAGCCAATTCCCACCTTTAAACATTTTATCACTTAACTAAAACGAGGGTTTTGTGTGTGTGTGTGTGTGTGTGTGT
>NC_034604.1:52962977-52968711 GCF_900095145.1 Mus pahari | reverse complement strand
GAGGAGGAGGAGGAAGAGGAGGAGGAAGAGGAGGAGGAGGAGGAAGAGGAGGAAGAGGAGGAAGATGACAACAAAACTACAGGCACCCTGAATCTAGTGAGTGCTGGGATTATAAATGTAAATCACACATGTTTTATGCAGTACTGGGGGTGGCGGGGAGGAAGATAGGATTTCCTGTGTGTTGGGATTCCAGTATTCTATCAAATGAAATACAACACTCCAAACCCCACCCTAGCATTTCTGCTTCTACTTCTTAGACTGTCAGAGGAAACTGGACTCTATTGTCTTTTCCTTATACACTATCTGTTCTCAGTTCTTAAGAAACTTAAGAGGATCTTGCACTAATTTTACAAGAGTTCAGACTGAAGCCTGGGCTGATCAAGGTCAGTGAGCGATAAATCTCAAAATTTCTTCCTGGAGATTGAACTTAAATGTTTAATTGAAAAAAAAAAATGAACATGTGATGCATGAGAATCGTGTTTGCATAATCTCCCTGTTTGCTTAATCCCCCTAAACAGGAAGGAATTTAATTAAGAAATATTTGATACCCCCTCTTCATCCATGCTTAGCACCTCATTCAATATTGCTGATAAATGGAAGTTTTTTGAAACATCATTCTATTTCAAAATTTCATGTTCCCATCTCATATTTTGTACTCAATGAGCATGTCAGCCTTGATTTCTAGATCCACTCAGGCAGTTCACTAGTCATTGTGAGATCACATGCCTTCACTTGTAGTTTGAACCATGCCTACTAATTTCCTGAATTTGCCCTAGTCTACCATGACTTCCCACCATCCATTATTTCAACAGTAAACTGACTTTCACTAAGTTACTTGTCATTTTCTTGGAGGGTAAAAAGATAATTTATTTGAGGTTTATCAAAGACACACTACAGAAGTATACCTCTTTGTTTCTTGAATAATTATTTAGGCCTAACAGGGTCTATATAAAAAGATGCCAGTTAGAAATTTGCATTTCCTCAGATTATGAGTTTTAGTTGTGAAATTCCAAACTTAGGCAGTAGATCAATCACATCCCCAAACAAAAGATGCTAGCTAGAAGATAGATGTGTCACAGTGCTCCCCCACAATCTATTGGCTGTGTGACCTTACAATATACTCCATAGACAGGAAGGTGGGGAGGAGCAAAATGTTCTAAAATCATTTTTAATCCTTTTTTAGTTCTATAACATAAACAATGAGATACAGGAGGAACTTTGTTCCATTTAACCAAACAAAACACAAAACAACCATGTATGGGTCTGCATAGAAAGCTTTGAGAATTACAAAGATTGGATATAAAGCTAAAAGAAAAAAAAATCAGTTGTTATACCAAGCTGCTGACTTACAATGGAAATAAATGGAGCCCTTTATAGGATAGAGGCAACTTACATTCATTTGAGTGTCTCTGACTCTGAATGATCTCATGACATATGTCCCAAGGAGCATACAAACACACCACAAAGCACTCACTGTGCACCAGGACTCATGAGCAGCAACTGTTCTTAAAAGCAAACAAATGTCTGTCCAGGGAATTTGAACACTCCAAAGGATTTAATGACTCACAGGGGGCTGAGAGGTCAGTTACTTCAGCTCTGAAATGAAATGCTCTTTCCTCTTTCTACACTGAAGTAGCCCTCCGTGCCTGCCCCTGCCCACCATTAGCCTTCAAGTCTTAAAACAAGATTATCCCTGTTAGATTAGCTGTGCCTCAGCAGGGGCCTGTGTGTTGATCTCAGCAGATGGAATGCATTAGTTTCATTCTTTTATGAAAGAACAAGACCAAAACACTGCATTAGATGGGAAGGTCTAATTTCTATGGCTGGTCCACGCAGACACCTGTGGAAAAGGAACATCTAAGCTGAGAGCCACCACTTTCCAAGATGGAGAAGGGCCAGTCTTTCCTGTCACGCACTAGCTTTTGCTCCTTCCTATCAAAGGAAAGGGAGTCTAAAAGAGTAAAAAGCCAGGTTCAGGCTTTCTCAAAGGCAGGTACACCCCCCCCCCCGCAAGCATTTGACATTTCATGTGTAGATCACACCAACAGATACAGGCTAAGTATTTCTTCTTCCACCCCCACCCCCCTGAAGCTTATTTGAAAATGTAACAGTTGGTATACAGTGTTCTAAAGGGAAGGAGTAAATGAGACTCATACAAATCCGAATCGAAAACAGGCAGAGAGGCCGGAGATTGGAGAAGAATGAACCCACAGAAGAATTTGCACATCAAATACAGAGCTTACAGGAATAGATGGGGAGGCACAGGCAGCTTCTCTGTATCCCCACCCCCACCCCCGCCCCCCACAAGCCTCCTTCTTCACAAGAATAAGAAAATGTCATATACTGAGAAAGAAACATGCCCCCACCCTTTAGTTTTATGCCCTTAGATCTTACCTGTGAGTAGACAAGGTTTTGCCAGTGTTGTGTAGCAGGATAATTTCCACCCGGAAATCTCGCGAGGCTAGCCTGCAGAAGGGTTGAGCTCCTCATCAAAGATTTCACATCAAGCTGCAGGAATTTGTCAGGATGGTTGTTATTGGGCAAAACAGAAAGATCCATGTCCCCTTTCATCTACCATGGAAACAAAGCAAGCGAAGCTACCCCTGTCAGGCGCCTCCATAATTAATGAGCCTGAAGATGTTCCAGCTGGGCTGGCATCTGAAACCAGGTTTCTCCGCAGCACACAAAAGCCACTTTCTAAAGGCCACGTCAGCACACAGGGACAAAACAACAAAGCAGCCCTCCCTCCTACCTTATGAGACACACACACACACACACACACACACACACACACACACACACACACCGTGCTTGAATTGAATTGCACAAAAAGGCACATATCAATTAAAATTAATAGAGTGAGAAAACTATGTACGTGTTACACTTAAAGTCTCTCCCAGTCAGAGTCTGAAATGGCTATTTTGTGCATTAGAGCCACCGTAATCTCAGTATGAAGAGTCCATCATTTGTAGCTCACCACAGTCACTGTTTGATTTCGTTTTTGTTTTTGTACTGCTACACTAAAGCCTTTGCTCAGGCCCTGGCCCTGCCTCAGTCTTTTGTGATAAAGCCTGATCTCATTCCTTCTCAGGTTTTGAATCCTAGTCTCAAGCTCACGGTAAATTTCACTGGGTTGAAGTTGGCAGTTTGTTCTAAGTGGGAAGACCGCAGGCATGGACTTCATGGGTTGTTGCAGTAAGTCACCCCGAACACACTCCTGGGACCCCTCAGTATCTAGGTGCCCTTGACTCTTTCCCCAACAGTATCAATGCGTATGATGAGTGCTGTTCTTAGCCACATTTGGAACCAAATGGTAATCAGGCTGCCGAGTTTGAATGATGCTCTGGGCTGTAAGTAAACACATCTGTAGTTATAACAGCCAAGGTCAGCATGACTTTATGGCCATCCTGGCCAGTCCACCACTGATAAATTTAATATAGGCATGCTATCTGTGAATAGACAGTCTCAACAGTCTACCTCTCTCACCTAGAAGTATGTTAAGTCATCTGAAGGAAGCAGACTTCCCACTTGGAAGACTATTGAAGGGTAGATATGTCAATGGTCTCTAACACACTTCAATTGTCTGTAATTTTACCATCGTTATAAACCCCTCTGATGTAGCAGGAAGGCTTCTCTTCCAGACCCAGTGTGGTCCCATGTGGAATGTATCAGGGGTAGGTTTCAGGAGAGTGCCATATAGCTTACAAAAATCAGGATGTTTTTGAATCAAGCAAGGCACTGGAGATCACTTACCTTCTTTATAGCAAAAATCACGAGGGTATGTGATCAGACAAAAACCTGACCTATTTACAGTCATAAACTCAGTTAAGAAGTTAACATTTGCCACATGAATGCTTTGCACATGAAGTTTATCATTATCTCACAATGACTGCTACATCTTTTGGATGCTCATAACATATTTGCTAGAGAAAGCAACTTAATGATGACAGTTAATCACAAAACAAATCAAACCGTTAATGTTTCAAGAATCAAGTTTATTATGTGCTTATCATGTGCTTGATATATTCTGGTTGCTGCCAAAAAAAAAATATCTAATGAACAAGAATTTCTCAGACTGCTTTTCCTAAAGTATTCTTTGGGGGAAAATACACATCTTCAAGAAGAACCTAACTTGTCTTTGGCTCTCTGTATTGGCAAGTGGAGTCACAGAACTTACATCCAAATATATTTGATTAGACCTTCTCTTAGCCAAAGTATGAGGTAGGTGAAATGAGCATTCAATTCTCCTCTGGCTTCTTCCAGATTTCTCTGTATTGTCCCATGCATGAAGTTTTTATACTGACTCTCAATTGGCAAATTTAGTCGCAGGGTCTCCATCTTTCCCCACATCTTGTCTTTACCCTAAATTCTACCTAACATTTCTCATTCCTTACTGCTGTCCTTGAAGTCTACATGCTGCAAACAGGAAAACAAACGTCCTTTCCACACCTGCTGGTTCTCCTCACCATCATCACACCAAACTGACACATCTGCTCACATCCAAAATGTCGCTTCTCACCCCTACCTCTTGCAGGCCTCCTAATCATCTGTCACATCTGACACAGAACCCTTTAGAAAACCTCATCGCTTTAGTTAATAGGACTTTTCCTCCTCTGAATCTTTAGAGTAATTCGTTTATATTTTTGTCTGTTTGATGATGTATTTCCTAATTTTATTTTAAAAGCCTCTTGTGATGGTTAATACTGATCGCCAATTTGACAGTCTTCAGAATCACATGGGAGACATGCCTATGTGGTATTAGTCAATTACCAAAGACTGACTCTTTATCTGTGGGTGATGCCAATCCATGTATTCTTATCCCAGAGTGAATATTTAGAAGAACATTAGTTGAGTATCATCCTTCATCTCTCTCTGTTCCTCACTACAGATCCAAGGTGACCAGCTGCCTCGTGCTCCTGCCTGCCCTGATATTCTCTGCAGAATGATCTATATCCCCAAATGTGAACCAAAATGAACACTTTCTTCCCGGTTGATTGAGTCTAGTATTTTACTGTATCAGTGAAACTAGTAAGTAATAGAAAACTGGTAGAAAAAGTGGAAAAGTGGTTCATTGTAGTGTTAAACCTGATCCCAGGGCTTTGGGATTGGCTTGCAGGACGAAGATGGAAGAGTTGGGAATGCCAGACTCACCACTTAGATGCTGTAAGAAGGAACTTACCCAGCCATTCTGGTGGGAGCTTGGAAGGCACAAATGTTGAGGAATGTGAACAAAGTGGAGGTTCAGGTCATAAGGGTACAGAGGGCAATGTGGATTTCAGAAAACTCTTGGGGTAGAGGGCCTTCAGACTATACCAAGGCAAAGAATCTGGCTGCATGCTTCCCTGGTACTGAGAATTGATCCAAGGTTGAGTTGTCAAAAAAAAAAATATGGATTAATTTACTTGTTGGAAAGAATTTCTTTTTACTTTTTTAATAATGTCCCATATGAGTACTGTAATTATATCACCTCCCCCACCCCCTTCCCTCCTTCCAGTTCCCCCAATCCCTCTTAAAATCATGGCTTCCAATCTTTGTTATTAGTTTATATATGCACAAATTATTAAATACAATCTGCTGAGTCCCTTTACTATTGCTCCTATGTATGTGTGCTTAAGGCTGATCTCTTGAGATTGAATAGCCTAGTAGAGGGAGGCTCATCCTTGGAGAAGGCTTTCTCTCTCTCTCTCTCTCTCTCTCTCTCTCTCTCTCTCTCTCTCTCTCTCTCTCTCCCTCC
>NC_034604.1:52953728-52962941 GCF_900095145.1 Mus pahari | reverse complement strand
TTGATTTTCCTCTCTCTCTCCCCCTCCCTCCCTCTCTCTCCCTCTTCTCTCTCTCTCTCTCCCTCCCTCCCTCTCCTAGCACCCAGTAATTGCCTGTAGCTTTTCCTTTAAAGATAGGGTCTTGTGGAATTTCCCCACCCACCCTGCAATGCCAACTAGTGCTGGCATTAGGCTAGTCTTGTTTACCCCACCATGTTCATCACTTCTTGGGTTCAGCTTCCCTGTAACATACAGAAGACACTATATTACAGGAGACATCCCGGTCCTCTGGCTCTCACACTTTTTCTGGCCCCTCTTCCATTATGTTCCCTGAGCCTTAAATGTAGGAGTTGTGTTGCAGTATCAGTTAGAGCCAGGCACCCCCAGATCAGTTGTCTCTACATTTTGGCCGGTTGTGGATATCTGTAATGGTCTTCATCTGCTAAAAAACAAACTTTTTTTGATAATGGATGAGAGCTACACTTAGCGGAGGGCATAAGAATATGTATTAGAGTGCAGTTAGAAACTCTACTGCTTTAGGAAAGCGGCAGTAGACGGTTCTCATTTAGTACCTATAGCATGTCATAGCTCTTGGTAGTGGAATCATTTTACACTAGCAGGCATGAAGTCCCTCGTTTTGTGGGGTCCTAAGTTCCAGTTAGATAGTCTGTTGGCTGCTCCATAGGACATGAATGCCACTGTTGCACCTTTTGGGATATCTTGTTGTTCTGGTCATTATGGTTTGTAAGCATTATGGCTGGACAGAACTATTGGTTGCGTTTCCTTCTTGGCTGCTGTCCTACTAATTTCCAGTACAATGAAAGCTAGGCCTTAGGGAAGAAGCATCTAAATCAGATCCAGCTCAATTCCTCCAACCCTTTGTCCTAAGTGGCTAAACGTGGAGGGTATTTAGCAACAGAACATTGCCTCAGATTTGTGGGAGACAACCAAGGGCAATGGCAATAGCATGTATGATTTGGGAGACTCTTGGACTCCCCAGACCAACAATTTAAAAGTGGGGACCTGGAACTTTTTTTGTTTAGAATTTTTTATTTTTAATTTATGTGTCTAACTGTTTTGTTCTTGTGTATGTAGATGTACCATGTAAACATATGCAGTGCCTGTGGAGTGAGAAGACAGAGTCAGATACCTAGAACTGGGGTTAAAGACCATAGTGAGCCACGTATGGATGCTGAGAATCAACCACTCCTTCCTCCTTTTCCCTCTGTATTGCCTTTCATTACCCTCCCCAGTTAATGTCTCCCTCACGGTATTTCCCTATATAATATTATGTATATGTTATATCATATTATATGATAATATATTATCACATAAACCACATATTATTATATAACACATATTACATATTATATAATTTATGTAACATTATATAAATATATTATATACTATATAACACATATGCAATGTTATATAATTTATTATATATTATATAATATGATATTAGTTTCATTTCTAGAGTTCCCCTACCCCATGGTTCCTTATTATTTTCCTGGTTTCTGCAGTTACACTAGGTTATATACTCACAACTAAAGATTCATATCAAGGGTCAACACGCAACAGAGAGCATGTACTATTTATCTTTTGGGAATAGGATACCTTACTTTGTATAATTTCTAGTTCTATCTATTTACATGTAAATTCCACAATGTTATTTTCCTTTATGGCTGAATAGTATTGCAATACACACACACACACACACACACACACACTACATTTTCACTATGAACTCATCAGTGGAAGGGCATTAGGTTATTTCTGCTTTCTAGCTGGTAAATGGAGTGGCAAGGAACATGGCTGAACAAGCCATGCATCCTAATCCATGCATCCCTGGACTAGGATGCAGAGTCCTTCGTATAAGTGCCAAGGCATTGTACAGCGGGTAGAATGGTAGGCTCATTTAAGGGTTTGAGCATTCTTTCGCTTTGATTTTCAGAGAGGATAGAGAAGTTGACAATTCCACTCACAGTCAATAAGGTCCCTTCTCTCTATGTGCCAGTCAGCAGCCACTGTCAATTGTTTTCTTGATCTTGCCCATTCTGACTGGGTTAAGATGAAATCTCCATGTAGCTTTAATTTGCTTTTCTCTAATTGCCTCGGTAGCAGAACACTTTTTTTCAAAAAGAAATTTCTTAGCCATTTTTTTTTTTTTTTTTATGTTTTGAGAACACTCTGCGCAGATTCATAGCCCATTTTTCATTGGATCATTTGGTTCCTTGACTCTTTGATTTTTGAGTTCTTTATATATTCTGAAATATCAATCTTATGTCAGACATACCAGTGGGAAATATCCCCTCTGTAGCTTCCTTTGCTGTATAGAAGCTTTTGCATTTTATGAGGTCCCACTTTGTCAATAGTTGGTCTTAACGTCTGAGCAAATGGAGTCCTATTCAGTGAGGTTTTCCTACACCTACATATCGTAGGGGGCTGCCCATACGCGCACCCAGAAGCTTTGGTGTTTTAGGATTTCACACTGAGGTCTTTGGTTGTGTGTATGTGTGTGTGTGTGTGTGTGTGTGTGTGTGTGTGTGTGTGTTTAGGATGATAGATAGGGGTCTGATTCCCCCATTTTTCATCAGGCTGGCATGGAGGTTTTAAGTTTGTCAAAGATGTTATTTGCCACTGTGAACATTTTGCATTTTTATCAAATATGAGGTGGATGTAGTTAATTATATTAGTGTTTGGGCCTTCTGTTTTGTTCTATTGTTCTATATGTCCATCTTTGTTTTTATCATTTTAGCTCTGCAATTGTGATTGAAGTCTGGAATGGTGATTCTCCTAACCTTGTTCTTCTGGATCACAGTGGCATTGGTTATCTGGAGACTTTGTGGTTCCATATTAATTTTGCAGTTCATGTAAAGAATGAAATGGGGATTTTGATTGGGCTTTCAGCGAACCTGTAGATTTCTTTTGGTGGAATGGTCATTTTTACAATACTCATTCTGCCAATCCATGAGGGCGGAAGGTCTTTCTGTCTTCTGGTGTCTTCTTCAACCTCTTCCTTCAGCGACTTAAAGTTTTCATTGTCAAGAATTTTCACCCTCTTGGTTTGATTTAGTTCTATAAATACTTTTTGATGCTACTGTGATGCATGACTGTTGTTGGAATATACAAAGACTACTGGTTTCTATAATTTGATTTGGTAGCCTGCCACTTGGCTGAAATAATTAATCATGCCTAGAAGTTTTCTGGTGGAATTTTGGGGCTTTCTTATATATAATATCAAGTCATCTGCAAGTAGGAATGATTTTACTTCTTTTCCTATTTGTATCCCTTTAATCCCCCTCTTGTCTTGTTACTCTATCTACTACTTCATGTACTATATTTAAAAAGATAGCGGGCAGACCTGGCTTCTCCTGGTTTAATGGGGACGTTTCTAGTTTTTCTTCATTTAGGATGATGTGGTCATTTGGTTTGGCAGATGTAGCTTTTTATTAGGTTATGGTATATTTTCTTACTCTTTCTTTCCTACACTCAAGGACTTTTATCACGAAGGGTTGCTGGATTTTGTCCAAGGCCCTTTTCTGCTTGTATTAAGATGGTTATGTGATTTTGTAATTAATTTTCTCTCTCTTCTCTCCTTCTCTCTACCCCTCTGTCTCTGTCTCTGCTTCTCTCTCTCTCTCTCTCTCTCTCTCTCTCTCTCTCTCTCTCTCCACCGACTTTTGGTATTAAAGTAATAGTGGCTTAACAGAAAGAGTTTGGAAGTAGCCTTTCTGTTGTGCTCATTTTAGTGATCTAAGAAGTACAGGTTGCTGTCTCTCCATTACAGACTGGTAGAATCTGCTGCGCATCCATTTGGGCCTGGAGTTTTCTATGTTAGAAGGCTTTTCATTATTGTTTAGATCTTCTATTGCATTGTGGATAAGTTTTAATTGCTGCTCTCTTTGTTTACTGTTGTACGTGAATCTAGAAACTTATAAATTCTCTCTTTATTTTCTAACTTAGTGCTGTACTGACTTTTAGTGCATTCCTGTATAATATTCTGAACGTCTTCATCGTCTGTTGTAATGTTCTCTGTTCATCTCAATTCCATTATTTTGCTTTATCTCATTCTCTCTTTTGACTAATTAGGCCAAGGGTCTATAGATCTTGTTTTATCTTCTCAAGGAACCAGAACTTAGCTTTGTTAATTCTTTGTATGGCATGCTTTGTCTGATTCACTAAGCCTATGGGCAGATTACCTGATCAGAACATGACTCCCATCACAGTCGTACAAGATCAATCTTGGTAACATGTTGGAAGCACAATCAGTTCCATGAGCAACTAGCTTTCCCTGTTGAGAGTTTCTCTGCTACTTCATTGTTTCCTCCCTGTAAACCCAGACCTAAGGTCTCTTAGGACAATTTTCCTTTTGTTTATTTTTATTAGTTTTAAAAATTAATATACAAAGTAAAGATTTTTTATTATAAAAGCATGCAAAAGAATAAATTTCAGAGATGGAGAACAAACTTGAGGGGAAAATCCCCACTAATGACCATAACATGTAGCTATGGTGTGATGTGCATCTATCTACCCCATGGAGTCCTACAAAATATGCACCCAACAGAGGTCTTCTAAAACAATTTCAGTTGTTGCACTGGGTGAGTGAAAACACCTTGAAGGCCTAAGGCACTGATATTTGAGCTTGTAGATAATGTTCATACTCTGAACCACTTCAGTATGTGGTGCTATGCTATTTTGACTTGAGATGCATGGATTCAGAAATCAAGAGAAAGAATTTGGAATGTCTCAACTTATTTCAAGTTTCAAGGAGAGGTTGGGTTGTTGCACATCCAGAGGATAATTACATTATCTTGGGTTATATTTAGCACCCTAAATAGCCACTCTTTGACCACCTTTATGTGGGAACTAACATCCTGTGACTAATAGATAAAAATCTTCTGGATCAACGTAGCTGACAGTGTACATAAGTCAACCCCAAAGCTAAGAACATCATCAGATAGTGTCTGAGGCACTTGGAAACAGCTTTCCCTACCTCGTTGCCACCACCCTTCTGATGTAGCCACCTATGTACGTTAAACTTGATTTCAGACTTTCTTTGTAAAACTGTAAAACTTCATGAAACTGCTTCTATGTTGGATCGTGGATTTTTAGCCTAAATCTGTATTCCCAGGTTTTGGCCACTCAAAGATGGCTCTAGAATAAACTATGTCTAGTTTGCTTTAAGATTAGAGCTGTTTTTGTTTTTTGTTTTTTTTTGTTTTTTTTTGCATCAAGAGTAATTTAAAGAGGGTCAGCCGATACTTGCACATGAAGTGGGTTGCACTGTATGAAAGGAACCTCAATTTTAGGGAACCTGAGCATTTTAGGACTTGAAGTAAGCACACATCCCCCTTGCTCCCCAAAGAGATCTTCTGTCTCCCTGTGGCTCACTCTGCAAGCTTCCGGCAGTGAAGAGTTCAGAACAGAGGCAGACAATGCCTCTTCTTGCCAAGTGTGGAAATGTGGACAGCCCTGTGAAGGCCTGTCTTCCCAAAGGAAGCCTCGCATATTTTATTGAGAAAAAAAAATAATCTAAGAAACCATGTGAACCATGTGCAATATTTTCTTATAAGAAAAAAAAATTAAGATGTCTTTTGAATGTTTCAGAGAATTATAATTTTATTTTTTAAAAAAGGAAAAAAAAACACAATGGTACTATCAAAATATTATCTGAATCTCATTTTCTTATTTCCTAGGGAAAAGAAGGAAAAAAATATTTACTACCATTGCTCATATGATTTGTGAGTCGCAGTACGATCCTCTTTCATAAGTCTGCTAGGAGATGGAAAGATGTGGATGGATCCATTGTTTTCTCCGTTTGAAATACCTTTTAAAAGCCAGTCTAATGGCATGTTACAATAATACAGGTTTTATAGGGAGCTGCCACTTCCGTCACAGCTTCTCTACACCTACACAAACAGCGCAACGGTGATTCAGTGTACATCAATACAGTGCATCAGGCTCACAGTGCTTGTGTTCAAGTGCATGTTCGCCAACAGGATCAAAGTCTCTGTCTTGACTTTTCCATTATTTATAAAGGTATCGTTACAGTAGAATGTCTCCTATGCGCACCTCTAAAAATCTGAATCAAATTCATAATACATTCTCTCAGACTTTTCAAGACTGTGAGGTTTGTTCTGTTTACACATCTCCTGCCATTAACAGAAAATGGGCAGATTCTGCAGCAGGACACAAGAAAACACATCATTTTCTGCATACATAGCTAAGCTATCATGCTAAGGTAGTGTATACACTGGATAACTTAATGGTTTTGGTGGAGAGAAAATAGCACCATAGAGACAGCCCTAAATGGGAAAAAAAAATCATTTCTTTTTTTTCTTATTAGTTTACTAGACCCAACTTACTCATTCATACAAAATTATTTGTGAAGCCTCATAGTATAAAATCAAAATGTTTGTACGTCTAAAACAAACACCACATTAGATGCCTGGCAGGCAAATAAATTAATTTGATTAAATTATATGTTAATCTGATAATATTTGGTCTGAAAAACATGCTAGTGTGTGTGTTTATAAATAATGCAATAGCAGAAAAGCTGTGAGCTGGTCAGCCATCCTGCCAGAGGTCAACTCTTCTGCTGTAGCTTTTGGGCATAGAAGTCCCTGCACGTCTCACAGCACCGCTGGTACCACCGCATGTCCTGGCAAAGATTCTTCTCCCGGATCACTCTGCAGTACACTGGCCACTGGTCTCCCAGGCACTTGAAGGTCAGGGCAGCTAGAAAACAGAATATCGAAAATTCTGAGAATTTTGTTCTGTGGAGGTGCATAGGTATCACCAGTAGGAACAACATTCATTTCTTCTTCTTCTTCTTCTTCTTCTTCTTCTTCTTCTTCTTCTTCTTCTTCTTCTTCTTCTTCTTCTTCTTCTTCTTCTTCTTCTTCTTCTTCTTGGTGTGGAAATAATTTGCCTCATTTTAACTTACTTACTTTACTTGGCAGAATATGAAAAAATAAAAAAACAATAAACAAACAATCAAAAAACCAAAAACCAAACCACTACCACCAACAACTAAAGAACCACACACCCTGTAATATAGTAGCAGAGTGAATGCATAACGCTCTTACTTGGGGACATCTGAAGTTTACTAAAAATGGATTGCTCAAATCAATATGCTGTAAAGATTCTAAGTTTTCAGTTGCATTTGTTAATAATCTGTATTTGTTGCTTTTCCTGTTGCTGGGATAAAATACCCCAACCAAAACAATGTGGGCCCAAGACCAAGAAGCAGAAATGGATAGACTCTTGTGCTTGGCTCACTTTCTCCTTTTTATACAGTCTAAGATACCCTCCTAGGGAATGGTGCTGCCCACAGTGGATGAGTCTTCCCACTTCAATTAACTTAGCCAAAAAAATTCCAAACATGTATGCCAAGAGATTTGTCTCCCATGTGGGTCTAGATTTCAACAAGTCGACAATTGAGATTAACCATTATATTGCTTAGATATGTGTACAGTTTAAAGACATTTATTTTATATTGTATGTATGGTTTGGTTGTTTTGTGTCCAGATATGTATGTGTACCATGTGTATATCTGGCATCTGAGGAGGTCAGAAGAGGGACTCAGATCCGCTGGAGCTAGAGTTACAGATGATTGTGAGCCACCATGTGGGTGCTGGGAACCAAAACTGGGTCCCTTGCAAGATCTATAAGTACTTATATGGATTCACCTTCCCAGGCCCCTATATGTACTATTAAAATTGGGTCTGGCATGTAAATTCTTATGCTTCAGTTTAGTGTTGAGATTAGAAGTGTCTACAGCCATGTCTAGTCCAACACTACAATTTTATCTACTTCACTTAAGTTTTATTCATGTATTTTTGTAGATAGGATTAAAAGGGGGGGCGTTGTCTCTTTTCCTCTCTGTATGTATAGGTACATAAGTAATTGTTTCTTTGAAGCAGTATAGCTCTATAGCTCATATTGGTCTGGAATTCACAATTACCTAAGATGGCCTTGAACTCATGAGTGTTCCCCCTAGGTTCTGAGAGGAGATGTGTATCACCCCACTGGACTTAATATATCTATATATTAGTAACATGTATACGAATAAAACTACAAATAAACAGCAAAATGAAGAAGTGCCCATGTTTACTCTGCCTAATACTTTCCCATATAACATGTGGGGAGGCAGACAATAGGAGAATGATTCTTGGCCTTTTAAACACCAGGCTGGCTTTCAGAAGTGATTGGAATTTGCAGTGATGAATCAGCAGTGCTTAGACCTAGGATCTGATCTAGACAATTCTGTACTGAAGATCTGGCTTTAGGGTGTCAGAAGAAAGTGTGTTCCAGCATCTGTTGTGAAATTCAGTTTGTAGCATTTTTTTTTCCTTTTCTGGCTGTTCAAATTCATGCTCTTCTCTAACTTGCTTTTCACTGGGGTCATTTATTTCAGCAGCAGAAGAGCAACCAATACACCTTTTAACGACTCAGAAGTAGAAAACTGCAATTTTACCAGAGCTCTTCCTTCATTCCAAGATTTTCTCTGAAATGATACTTCTTAGACTCCATATGATTCTTACTCGGGGGATTGTGTTTTACTGGAAGCATTTGAGCCATCTGTTTAAGGACTGTTTAATTTTCATCTTGAATAGTGTCATTCTATTTTAATTAATTCCTTCAAAGAATCCTTAATTATTTGGCACAAAAGGAATTGTTGCATTTCCACGAAGAATCAAACTTCTCGAACTCATTGAATCTTTTGTTGATAATATAAAAGTACATATGATAAATCAGCTTCTTTTATTTTCACAATTATTCAAATATTCACATATTCTCCTGGAAGGTATATGCACACGTGAAAAACTTAATCCACTGTTTGCCACACTGAAGTGTTATTGGAGTACTAATTGCCACATAGTTAAAGGTTAATTTAGTCATTAAGATTTGTTATGAGAATATAAGATACCTGCATTGAAAAGCACACTCTACTTCTTAATGATAAATTAGATTATTTAATAAGAATTGATAATACTTAACAAAATTAGTTCATAATACTAAAAAAAAAAAAAAAAAAAAAAGCAGCGGGGCGTGGTGGCACATGCCTTTAATCCCAGCACTTTGGAGGCAGAGGCAGAGGCAGGGAGAATTTCTGAGTTTGAGGTCAGCCTGGTCTACAGAGTGAGTTCCAGGACAACCAGGACTACACAGAGAAACCCTGTCTCAAAAAACCAAAAATAAAATAAATAAATAAATAAATAAATATAA